>NC_133586.1:1606816-1849316 GCF_964106895.1 Numenius arquata
GGTGGCACAAGCATCCGAGCCGGGGAAGGCAGGTCCTTACCTTGGTGACAGTCATGCGGGAAGTCGCGGAGGGGTGAGGGAGCTCGGCGGGCGGCCGGGAGGACGCGGGGGGGGGGGGGGTGGGGAGCGGGAGATGCGCGGGGAGGGAAGAGAAAAAGAAAGGGGGGGGGGGGATAAAAAAATAAAGAAGAAAAAGGAGGGCGGGCGGAGGTGGGGTTGGAGGGGGGGGGGGGGGAACGGGACAGGCTGGTGCTGCGGGGGAGCCGGCTCCAGCGGCCGCAGCAGAGCGCGGAGCCCGCAGCCTCCGCCGCCCGCCGGGGCCAGCAGCCGAAGCGGTCGGTGCTCGGCGGTGGCGGCGGCGGTGATGTCACCCCGCGCCGCCGTGACGGAGCAACCGCCTCCCTCGGGGAGAGGTGGGGGGGGGGGGGGGGAAGGTTGGATGAAGGGGGGGGTGGGAGGGGGGACACGACAGGCAGGGGCAGGCAGGGAGGCCAGCCAAGGAGCGGGAGCGGGAGCGGGCGGCGGGGGGGGGGGGGGTGTGAGCGGGACGCGGGTGCCGCTCGGCTTTGGGGAGAAAAGGCCGTTTTTTAACTCTTTGCCCAGCCGAGCTCCCCTTTCCGGGGGCAGGAGACGGGCAGGCACCTGCTGCCCCCCCCCCCCCCCCAACCCCCCCCGCGGTGATGCACAAGGGGATAGTGGCCGCCCAGGAGGACACCGAGGTCCGGTGGTGACCAGTAAAACCGGTGTGTGCGCACTGGGAGGGCAGCAGCTCTCCTCTCTCCGTAGCAATAAGAATCAAATGCGGGTTTCTGGGCGGCCGGGGGGTTGGGGGGCCATGTCACCGGCTTCTGCAGGGTGACCGCAACCACGTCGCGTACTTTATCAGGGGCTTTCTGCAGTGGGGGCCGGGGATGTGCTGCAGGGCGCTCACCTTGCTGCCTGCTCCCTCCCGCTGGGCATCGGAGCAGGGCCCTATAGCATCCATCCATGTGCTTGTTTCCCTTCACGTACAAAGTGATTATTTCCCCCCCCCCCCCCCCCCCCCATTATAAGCAGTGACAAGTGACACCACCAGAGACCACTGCTTTGTCCCACAGCTGTCATTCCCATTTTCTAGGCGAATGAAGGGTGGCCCGGAGTGGAGGTGACACTTGGAGTCACACTAGGGTTCTGCTGTCCCACCGTGTGGCCGGGTGCCGGGATGCCTCCACAGACGGGGGCCCAAACTGCTGCTATGACGTCACTGATGCAGGAATAAAATCTGTGCAATTTTATCCCGCTTCCTCTTCTCCCCACCAAGCAAAACCACCTTCCTGGTGGCATCAACTCAAAATAAATTCAGGGGTGCAGGGTACCAGGAGGCACTGAAGCATCCCTGCCGGCCGTGGCCTGCCTCACCTGGCCTTGCACACCCTCGCACACCCTCGCACCAGATACAAAACACAGGCGTTTTCTCACATTTCTAAAGTTCCCCATCATTGTAGAAGAGGGAAGCGGTACTTAGAAAATGTAGCATTTTAGCTCGTTGTCTCCTGGTTCCATGGGAATGAAACCAGCAGGATACAGCCCAGACGCAGAATTATCCAGCCATTAGATTAGACGTTGCACCAACTTATTTTACTGTTGCTGAATTAAAACTACTTGAGGCCAATACCAAATGCATTTCCAAGTCCCCTTAAAGAAAAGCACTCTGCCAATAAACAAAGGATTTCCTTTTTATAAGGAGATTATTCAGCCAGGAGTCTGATGAAAGATTACTGAGTTTTATTCTAGTGTCGAGCCTTCCCATAAAATATTCGTGGATCTGATAACGAGTGAATACCGAGAGCTGTAAAAAAAATGTCCGTCCTCTGATATTCTTCTAAAAATCAACTCTGTTTTTAAAGACAAACCGTGTGCCACGGGCTGGACTGGAAACTGTGAGATAGGTTAATGCAATTAATGCAGAGCTAATGACATTAGCCGGCAGAAGAAGCCACCTCTAATTCCCAAACCACCCAGCAATGACCTCTTCCCAACAAAACCCCCATTTTTCCCAGGAGCTGGTGACCGAAGCGGGAGGCTCCATGCGGATGGAGAGGATGCTTAAAACTAAACAGCACTTGGGAGGTGACCGAGACAGGGGACACCAAGGCCCAGATGGGGCAAGGGGGAGAAAAGAGGCTCCTGCAAAGCCCTAGAGGAGCCGCCGTGCCCCAGCCCAACGTCGCCACTCGTGCCGTGGGAGCAGCAGCACCCGGGCCCCGCTGTGCCTCCTGCGCTCGTCTGGAGCCACTGGGATTAATTAGCACCAATTAGCTGATTGAAACAAGTCTCTTGGACCAGGGAACTGGGACAGCCGGCAAAGGTAGGGCGAGAAGGGAAAGGCTGCTGGGGAGGCATCCGTTGCTGGGTGGCTCCTGGGGGCCTGATCCTGCTGATGGAGGGAGGCTGCAGCCACATGGCCAGGGTAAAACCCAGCATCTCCCACACCCCAGATGCTGCTGCTGCTGGGGGGAGAGCCCAGAATCATTGGGAAAAGGCTGGGACCCCCTTTGGGGCAATGCATGGAGTGGGGGGAGCCAGTGCAGCCCCACCAGACGAGCTCTTGCTGGGGGGCAGGAGGGATGCTGGGGTGGCTCAGCCCTCGATGGGGTGGGAAGGTGGGATTTTGCAGTGACAGGGAAGCCGCAGCAGCCCTGGCCCTGCCGAGCACGGGGCATCTCACTGCCCCGAGTGCCTGCGGCTGCGGCTGCCCTCCAGGACAGCATCTCTGCACGAGTCCCAGCAGAAAATGGCATTAAGGGGTGAGTGGAGCACTGCTGGCAGCTGGTGGGGGCAAATGGGCTCTTAGCTTTGCCCCGTGGCCAGGAAAATAGCACGGGCTCCTTCTGTCACCAGTACAGCACAGCAACTCCAGCCCCAAATCATCCGGCTTTTGTCAGACTGGAAAGGATTGTATTATATTTTGGATCAAAATTAAGCCAGTGATAGATTGCAGGGGCTTTGTTACTGGAGTTTGGCTTTGAAGGTTTGTTGGGACCTTATTCATGCCCCAGACTGGACTTGCCCTCCTGGGGGGCTGAGGAGGGGGTGTGCTGGGGCTGTGCAGACCTGCCCGGAGAGCACCCGTTCTCCTGCTGTTATCCCCGGGGAATTGTAGATCCATAGAACAGTTTAGGGTTGGAAGGAACCTTAAGGATCATCGAGTTCCAACCCCCCTGCCGTGGGCAGGGACACCTCCCACTAGACCAGGGTGCTCAAAGCCCCATCCCAAAGGAGATGCTCAGCACCTGCAGACGTGGCTGCTGCAAAGAGCTGCCGAGCAGAGCCCTTTGCCGGACGGGAGCCGGAATCTCCCACCCGGGTGTCCGTGAGTGATGCTGAGGGTGCCACGGTGGCCATGGTGGGCGTGGAAGCGTGTGGGTGCCAAGGGCTGGGGCGAGCAGCGGCGGTGGGGGTGGCTTGGGCTCCCTCTCCCGGCTCTGCCGAGATAAAATCCTTCCGTCTGTCGTGGGGATGGGAAGGAATCTTGCAAGCCTGTGGGCACACGCACTGGCTGCAAGGGACGGCGAGGGGACAGGACGGAGGGACCCCAGGGACGCTACGGGGTGGGGGGCATGTGGCAGTGCACATCCCTTGGGGCAAGCGAAAGTCCATAGCCATTGCTGCGCCAGGGCAAACCCGGGCAGAGGGATGGTCAGGGGCCTGAGCTGGGCTGATTAACACAAGCCCTTCCAAAATCAGGCTGGGGGGTCCCTGCGCCCCCCCCCCCCCCCCCCACCACCACCTCCCGCCTTGCAGCATCTGGAGCCCACGCGTGGAGCAGGGCTGCGTTTCTGTCCTTCCTGCCATGCGGCTCATCCCACCCCTCTATTTAGCTGCGTGTTTAATTTACTGGCGCTGCTGAGCAGGAGGAAGGAGATGCTGCCTGGGTGGATGCAAGCAATTAAAGCAAGTCGTCAGGAAAATTGGAGCCTGCCTGTCTGGCCGTGCAGCGAGGCAGGGGCTGCGGCAGGAGGGTGGCTCCTAGTGCCTGTGTCCAGGAGACTGGGGACATGTAACGAGGCAGACGCGTGTCTGTCTTCAGTGCAATACATCACCTTGCTGAAGGAAAGCTCCTGAGAGGAATATTGCCGAACCCATCCCAAATTGTAAGTTTGGAGAGACTTCATCAACCCATTACTCACCACTTGGCTTGCCTGAGCCAGGCTCAGCTCTGGGGCAAGCTCCAAGGTTGACCTGGTTACACCATGGGTGAGTTTAGCCCTTCATTTGATGAAACTCTTGGAAAGACACATCTCTATTTGCACCAGGCTGTGCTTGTGGACATATGAGAATAATAACGACGCCGTGCTGTAACACATAATTACTGTGTCACCAGAGAGCCCTGGTTATGAGATGATTCATGAACGGAGCTGGCTGAGTCGCTTGCTGCAAGCCCATGATGGCTTTGCTCTGGGGATGCAGGTCAGGCCCCAAATCTCCCACACGAGGTGTCTGTCCAACCGGCTGGGACACGGGACCACTTGGTGCTTGGGGCTGGCTGGGCTCGTTAGCACCAGAGCACTGGAGGGACCAACCATGACCGATGCTGCCATCGGAGGCGGTGGTCCCGATGCTGCCATGACCATGAGCCACTCCAGAGGCAGGTGGAACAAGTTTTAGAATCACAGAATGGTTTGAGTTGGAAGGGACCTTAAAGACCACCCCAGTGCCACCCCCTGCCCTGGGCAGGGACACCTCCCACCAGACCAGGTTGCTCCAAGCCCCCTCCAACCTGGCCTTGAACCCCTCCAGGGATGGGGCAGCCACAGCTTCTCTGGGCAACCTGGGCCAGGCTCTCACCACCCTCACAGCAAAGAAGTTCTTCCCCTCATCTCAGCTCAATCTCCCCTCTTTCAGTGTCAAACCCTTCCCCCTCCTCCTAGGGCTCCCCTCCCTGATCCAGAGTCCCTTCCCAGCTTTCCTGGAGCCCCTTTAGGGACTGGAAGGGGCTCTGAGGTCTCCCCGGAGCCTTCTCTTCTCCAGGCTGACCCCCCCCCAACTCTCTCAGCCTGTCCTCACAGCAGAGGGGCTCCAACCCTCATGTCTTCATGTCTTCCAGGTCCATGCTCTTCCTCAGCAATGCCAATCCCACTGAAACGAAAGATGTGTGGTCCCCCTTTAGCAAATACGTGATTCTTAAGGAAAGATGCACTGAGCCGGTTCTTTGCCTCATCAAAAATGAGTTACAGTTCTCAGAGACACTCCCGTCGCTGGACTGGTGTAGTAGGCGGCCAAAGCTGAACGCATTGTTTGCGCTGGCTAAAATTACTTTGAAATAAATATAGCATAGATACTGCATACAGTCTGTGCATGGCAAATTGTCCTGGATTATCCCCAGAGTTACTGCAGCTGTGAATTATACGGAGGTTAATGTTTGGATTTCATACCAGATAATTTATAGAGAAGTCCAGGGACAGGCTTTCATCTGCTTTGATGAAAGTTCATCTGGAATAACAATACTTGGTAGAACCTGGCGCTTGGACCGCACTGAAAACCCAAGCCCTTCTACTTGAAAGCAAGATGTTTCCATTTAAAAACTCTGTTAGCAAGAACAAACATCTCTCTATTACTGACTCTCCTTGCTCTTCCCCTCCGCTGCAGTCATCTGGTTCAGATTAGTCCTGGATAAGGTCCCGTTCTGCTCAGTGAGCTAGGAGGGGAACTTGGAGCCGTTTCTACTCATTTCAAGTATGAATTGAATGTGGTGCACAAATGAAAATGCAATGAGCTCCGACTCGCGGGGGGAATCAAAGAGAAATGGCAGGTCCTCCCGGTGGAAAATCACTTCTAAAGGCATGGGAGACGGAGGGTGGGAGCTGAGGGTCCCCAGTTCCTGGGAAACCACCGGGACCGGTAGCAATGACTCCTGGCAAGAGTGAAGCTGTGATTGAAGTTCAGGTTTGGGGGAGAGGCCCAGCTTGGTTCAGCACTGGGGTCTGGGGCTCCTCCAGCTGGGAGCAGAGGGTCCCGAGCCACTCTCCTGGCACCCACCATCTTCTCACCCCGGTGGGAAACTGCTGTTTTCTCCAGCAAAGGATGAGGCACAGCCTTCCTCCCTCACCTCCCCAGCGAGGGTGCTGGCAGCCTCTACCAGCCGGCTGGGAGGAGAGCCCTCTTCTCACGAGCGGGAAAAGCTATTCCTGAGAAAAGCCAAGCAAGGGAGGGAGCCTCTCGACACCAGCGAGTCAAATCCAGCCCCTTCTTGTGGCTTGTTGTTTACACAGCGCCTGTTTAGAGGCAGCTCTTGCCATAGCTGCTAATTTGATAGCATGTGACGGATCGGAAACGCTCCACGGAAGATGACAAGAGAGAAAAACAGCCCCTCACATCAAGAGGCTGGAGCAAAGCGGGAGCTGGGGTGAAAAGCTGTTTGGATTTTGGGCTGGTTTGTTTTGGGGAGGTGAAGAGAGAAATATAACATGGTGTTTGTGTATATGTAACCCCTCGGGGTGCTCAGAGATTGACCCTGCCCGGTGTGCTCCATCCATACGCGTAGCACAGCGAGGAAAGGACGGTCACATCCCACGGGCAAAGACCTCAAGTCTCCCTGGGCACAGGAGAGCGATTCCACGCCTGCCTGAGCTCCTGGTGGCAGCAGAAGTAGGGACGTGCTTGAAGTTAACCACGCATCCGTGTGTCCTCCCTCGGGGCTGCTGCCTGGAGGTGGGTCTGAAACAGCCCGAGCTCATCACAGAACGGCCAAGGGGTGAGTTACCTGTAGAGGGGTCACTGCTCTTTTGGTTTTTTTTTCACTTTACCCAAAGAAAACTGTGGTTATTCGGGCACTGAGACGGCATGTGCAGCCCGTGAAGCCCTCTGAGCTCAGCTTCACCCGGTGCCAGGGAGCACAGAAAACCTGTCCCTCGGCGGGGACGTCGCACCAACATCTCAGGAGACAGATTTAGCCAGAAACTCAGAGCTGATCTCCACCTTTGAACCTGTTTCACCATGTCCCTGGCCTTGCCAGGGGCCTGCCCTTCCCCACCTTCATTCCCCCAACTCAGCAGAGCCACCGGTTTGCCTGTCACCAGGCTGGTGGCTCCTGCGGTGGCTCGTCACCGTGCCCCACGCTGAGCGTGCCTGTGGTTTGGGGCATTCCTTCCCCTGCATCTCAGCACACCAGTGACAGCTGGCTCTGGGCTAACTGGGCTGGAAAGCACCCTGAGGTTAGCCAGTTTTTCCAGGGCTTTTCAGGAGCCGGCCGAGCTCTCGCTGCTAAACCGGGGGCTTGGGCTGGGGGCACAAAAGAGTTTAAAATTATCTTTAAAAAGGAGCCCCTTGAAAGTGTTCGCTATCTTTTCGTGGGCTGGGCACGTTGTGAGTTTGGTGGCTCGTGGATATTTCCGGGGACCTCGAGGACAGGCAGCTCGAGGACAGGTTTGCAGCTCCTCCTGAGCAGCATCGCCCTCCGTGTCGACAGCTCTGGCCATGGAGACGTTGGCTAAATTTCTGATAAAAAGCCTGTCCTGTGGCTCGTGCAAACCAGGACTTAGCCCTTCTTTCCGAAAATACTTCCCAGCTTCCTTGTGTTCTGCCCACATAGAGTTTCTTGGTGAAAAACCGGAGGGCTGAGCATCAGATGGTGCAGAAAGGAAGCCAGGGTCTCCTGGGGCTCTTCCACCGCTCTCTGCTGGAGATACACAATCCTGCAGGGTCCTGAGGCAGCTCTAACCCTAAACCCAGGCAGGAGAGATTTAAATGAGTGACAAGTGGGGAAACCCAAGGCGATTTCAAAGACCTTGAGGAAACCGGCTTTTTCCTCAGCCCAACCAAGATGAGAAACTCTTCTTGCACTGATGGCTCTGGCTCCATCACCATTCCCCAAAGCCAACGTGCTCCTGAATGGTCACCCCTGGGCTCCCACTGGAGCTGTGCCTCCCACCATGGGCTGTGTTATGGTAACCCCCCTGCATTTCTCTTGCAAAGCTCCTTTCTGCTTCTAGCACCAATGGATAAAGCACGAGAGACCAAAAGGGACAATATTAGGCTAAAACCATGCACCAAGGTCCAGCCTCAGCCTCTCAGCTAACTCCTCCTGGGAATGTTCCCAACCCTGCAGCCCTTGGGTACCACGGGCCCTGTGGGCTGTGGGTGCATCTCAAGAAGTTCCCAGGGTCTTAATATTGAGAGAGGTGCTGGGTGGACGTGGGGAAGAGCAGCAGAAACAACAGGGGGGTGCAGAAATGACAGTGGAGACCGGAGTTGAGCCCCTGGGAGCGTACGGGGAGCTCCTTTTCTAACCCTCATCCGTCTGGGTCTCCCTGGCTCAACCTCCATTGCTCAGGCAAATGCCTGATATGGATTTCTCTTTAAATGGAGTCCAGATTTAAGGCTGCGCATCTCCTGCCAGGGAAAAGCATACGTTGAATTTGGAAAGCCAGAGGATATGGTGGCAGATCGGAAAGCGGCCGGAGTTGGGGAGCTCTCCTTGCAGCCCGGAGGGCATGGAAACGGGACCCCAGTTGAGACAGAGCATCCTGGCAAGAGTCCTGGGCTATGGGAAGCCAGCCCGGGCAATTTAAGAAGGGTTTTCCATAGCTGCGACTGTTATTTGGTGGATGCGTTTGGCAGTTGCCTCCAACATGCATTTTAAAGGGAAACCTGAAACGCCTGGCCCACTTGCTCTTTTTCCCCTCACAGCACGAGCACCCCCAAGTCTCCCTGGGCTCAGGGACAGTGGGGAGGGGGGTTGACACCATCGGGATGGGGAGGGTGACTGGGTCCTCTCAATCGGTCCCGCTGACTCCCGCGGGCGACCTGCCAAGGATCCCCGCGATGATCACGTCACCCGGATCTGCTCCCCAGCTGGAAGACCCCACGCAGCACTTGGGAAAGGGGCTGGTGAAGAGGCAGCTGATGGGAGCCCACCAAAGCCCCTCGTTCCCCCCAGTACCCCCAATCTCTGCACCCCTCTGGTGGCGATTCCTACCCGTGTTTGCCAGGACGAGCTGGAGAAGGGAAGTGCTGAGAAATGAGCCCCGAGTCAAGCACTTCTCCAAGTGGCTTTTACGTGTCATCTTCCTATGACCCTTCATTTTGAGTGCTGAGCCTGGGCACATCGCCCATTTTTGGGGGTCTAAGCCATTTTTGGGGTCTGAGCCAGGGGCCCTGCAGCATTTTTAGGGGGTTGAAGCTGGGGCACCACAGTTTTGGTTGGGGGGGAGGGCTGAGCCAGGGGCACTGCAGAGTTTTTGGGGGCTGAGCCCAGGGTGCACCGCAGCATTTGGGGGTCTGAACCCAAGGCACACCGCTGCATTTTGGGGGGGCTGAGCCCAGGATGCAGTGCAGCACTTGGGGTGGGGTGAAACCAGGATGCACTGCAGCATTTTGGGGGCTAAGCCAGGGTGAGATGCAGCATTTTGGGGGGCTGAACCCGGGATGCATCACAGCATTTTGGGGTGCTGATCCCACAGCCTGCATTTGGGGGGTCTGAACCCAAGGCACACCGCAGCATTCTGGGGGGCTGAACCCAGGATTAACCCCAGTATTTTGGGGGAGCTGAGGCAGGGTGCACCACAGCATTTGGGGGGGGCTGATACCAGGATGCACCCCAGCAATTTGAGGTGCTGATCCCAGATCTCACTGCAGCATTTGGGGGGGGAGGGAGCTGAACTCAGGATGCACCCCCACATTTTGGGGAACTGAGCCAGGGTGCACCTCGGCATTTTGGGGGGCTGAACCGAAGATGCCCTGCAGCATTTTGAGGGACTGAGCCCAGATGCACTGCAGAATCTGGGGTGCTGATCCCAGAGCCCATCACAGCATTTTGGGGGGCTGAACCGAGCACGCCCTGCAGCATTTTGGGGCACTGAACCCACGATGTACCCCAGCATTTTGGGGTGCCGAACCGAGGATGCCCTGCAGCATTTTGGGGGAGCTGAACAGAGGATGCACCCCAGCATTTTGGGGTGCTGATCCCAGAGCCCACCCCAGCATTTTGGGGGACTGAACCCACGATGTACCCCAGCATTTTTGGGGCGCTGAGCCCGGAGCGCACGGCATCATTCCGGGACCGATCCCGCCGCACCGGCAGCACCGGCGGCACCGGCGGCACCGGCGGCCGCGTTTGCCCTCTAGCGCCGGCCGCCTCATCCCGCAGCCGCCCCGCGGGGGGGTGCGCAGCGCCCCCCCCGTCCCCCGCTGCCCCGGGCGGGGGCTTTGCGAAAGCCACCCCCCACAGCCCGGCCCCGCAGCGGGATTTGCCGGGGTGCTGCCCCAGGCACCCTGGGGAGGGTTCGCTGCCCCCCCGGGGGTCTCCCCACCTTGCCCCCATCCCTAACACCCCAAATCCCACCCAAAGCCTGCGCCAGTGCCAGCCTTGGCAGGGGGTGAGCCAGTTGTGGTGCCAAACCCAACAGCCTGGCTCCATGCAGGACCGGGGGGGGGAGAAGGTGCACGAAGCCACCACAGTTCCCACCAAAGCCATGAAATGATTCTATATTTTCACCAAAATGCCTGGCTCTCCCCCACCCCCCCCCCTTATTTTAGCCGCGGGAGGCCAGGGCTTGCAGCATCAAGGCTGAGGGTGGGGGGTGTTCATCGGATGGGGTGCTCAGCCCTCGCGGGGGACACGCACCCCGGCAGCGTGCCGGCGGGGACACAGGGCTGTGACAGCATCGGAGGGGACAGGAGAGCACACGACGCACAGGACACGCCAGACAGGGCCCTGGCAGCCATGCACGGCGATGCCAACCGGGGCCGTGTGCCCGGCACGGCGGCTATAAAGCCCATTTCCATTCCCAAGGCTTTTTACAAATATTTTAGAGCAAAATAATTTAAAAAAAAGCACACAAAGCGCCCCCCGGGAAAGCCACAAAGCGTGACCAAGGAGCCGGACCGGCAGCAGCTTCACCAGCTCTGCCAGAGCCCAGCTGTGTTTTATGGGGGGGTAATGGCTGGCCCAGGGACTCGCAGCGATGGAGGCCACTGGGGTGCTCGGCCCCCTGCGCCATCCCGTGCCTCAGTTTACCCAGACAGGGCATGGAAGCTGCTGCCTTCCCAGCACTGACTCAGGGCAGGCGCGGGGTTTCTGCGCTGCTGTGGGCACCTTGGCCCAGAGCACACTTCACACCCCAAAAAATAAATATTTCTGAGCATCACTGCTGGCAGCTATGTTTATTCTTTAAATGCTTATTTAAACACAAGGTTTTTCTGCCCGGGAGGGGCGAGTTTGGGTCCCACCGCCTTCGGTCCCGCAGCCGAGGGGAGGCGACCCTTCCTGCATAACACATGGAGAAAGTGCATCAGCTCTGGCCTCTCCTGGCAATTTTTAAGAGGCTGTTTGACCCCTTCTCTCGGTGCCAGCAGCTCTCCCGGCCCACCCACACGCGCTGCACATGTTTCACGCAGCCCCGGGTTAATTTTTTTGGCAAATGTCTGCAGGGTCCTGTCGGAAACGTGGGTTTGGGGCTGGCGATGGAGAGCCCGCTTCCGCAGGGTGACTCACGCTGGAAGCACGGCCCTGCGCTTGCACCTCTCCGCCAAATACTGCTGCGAAAATGGCTCTCGCTGCCGCTTTGTACCGGTTTTTCCCCCTGTTTCTCCTTGCCTGCTTATTTTCATCACCTTCTGCTGTGGTTGCTGGTTAGGGAGAGCCCGCTGGAGAGCTCAGACGGGGAGGTTTGGGTGGGCTTTGCCGAAGAGCGGGCGCATGTCACGAGCTCTGGCCGTCCCCGTGCTCAGCCCCGGCTGGGCTGGAGCCACCTGGGTCCCATCCAGCCCAGCAGCTGCCAGAGCCACGTCTGGCCCCAAATCCTGCCCTCTCCCAGGGGACACAGCAGGCAGGGTTCTCCCCTCTGCCACCCAGGGCCGCTTTGCCTCCCTCTGTCCCCCACATCCCTGTCCCCAGGGCTACCAAGGGGCACCCCAGAACCTTGGTGCTTCATTTCGGGGCTGCAGCAGGAGGGTGCTGTCAGCTGTGAGTTCAAGGATAAACGAGCTCATTAGGCTGCAAGTGCTAATTAGCAGCCTTCGCTTAAAAGGGTTGGAGCTGGCCCAAGGTCAGCATTTCATTGGTGCTGTTGGGAGCTGTGGTGTCCTGCAGCTTCCATGTTGCAGGAGTCTGTTCTGGGGAGACACCAAAGTCTTTCTGCCCAGCTTTGCACCCAGGGTAAGTGTCTTCCCAGGCTGGATCTGTGTCCCTGTGAATGGTGAACCACTGTCTTCTCCTACAAGGCTTGTCCTATTGGTGGCACCTCCTGCCACGTGCGCATGGAAGAGGTGACATAAATGGCTGTGACAGTGAGCAAGCAACCTCTGCTGGGGGTGAGTACTGGGGTCTATGGCTGCTTGAGCGTGGGAGGTGACCCTGGGATTTGTCCTGGTTGGTCTGTGGCTGTTAGCAAAGCTCAGCTGGACCTCTAGCAGAGCCTGCTGGACCCTACTGGGTGCTGCAGCACCCATGGGTGCCAAGGTGGTTCTGAGCCCTCTGGGGCCCTGGAGGTGCAGCTTGGCCCTGGTGTTGGTTATCTGCATGGGTCTGCCCCGATGGGTTCTGCAGAGGTGGCTTCTCCTCTGAACAGCACTTCATGGTCTTGCTGCTCTAAGTGACGTTAGAGAAGGCTGGAATGAGCTGTTTGCTCTTGCTCTAGGGCTCGTCCTCTGGAGCATGCTGCTTGTGTGGGCATGAAGTTATGGGACTGTGGGCTTGCTCCCCTGTGTCCCCTGTAAATGTAGCCCTGTGCCAGTGAGATGAGCCCTGAGCGTGTCCCCACGCTCCTCTTTGGCTCCTTGCAGGGGGGAAGGAAGCTCTTGACCCCCCATCTGATGAAGCCAGGCCAATGCAACTCCTCTGCTGTCAACATCTGAGCTGCCTTCTGGAATCTCTTTATGTGGAGAGAAATGCCTTGGCCTCCATTCTTGACTTCCTTGGAATTAGAATATACTGCTGTTTTCCTGCCTCAAACACCACCTGCAAGGCAAAAAAACCCAGTGCCACCCTTGCTGATGTGTGCCCCCCGAGGTGCCCATGACCACAGAGCATGGCAAGCTCTGGCACCAAGCATGGGTTGCCCCCAGCCCAGGCATGCTGTGCCTTGCTGTGCCCAGGTGGCATCAGGCAGGGCTGGGGACACCGAGCAGCCCCAGGAGGTGGGACATCTCCCTTCCCTTGGCTGGGATCATCTCCGAAGGGTTTTGGGGTGGGAGGAAGGGTGCATTCTATGGTCCAGCTGCTGGTGCAGGGTGTCTTCCCACGATTTTCCCTTCCTGTGAGCAAGAGCGAGCTGGTGCCATCCCCCACGGAGGAGCAGGCAGGGGAGAGCTGCCTGCAGGCAGCGGGGGAGCCAGCACGCTCATTTTTTATGCATTACATGCTTTTCCGTGAATAAACTTGGGATTTTTAATAGCAATATTGTTTGTATCTGTCTGTGAATGCACATGTTGAAGGAAGAGAGCAGAGGGAGCTGAAATGACAAAATGTGGGAATTCTGGGGATCTGGGGGCCTCTCCTGGTGCTTTGGGGCCAGTTGTGGTGATAACTGGGTGGTTGTCATTGTAGCTGCTGAAGAGGCTGCGTGTCCTGGTAGGCTCCTTAGAGGGTCCCAGCACGGGGATGTGAATCCTGCGTCTTAAATCCAGCTTGGTCCTCCCCAGTGGTGCAATGAATGGGAAGGAGGTGCAGGGCACATTCCCAAGAGAGCCCTCGGGAGTGAAAAATGGGCTTTTTAATTCCAGCCCTGTGCCATCCTTTGCAAGGAGGTGAGGAAAAGGCTGGTTCTCCAAAGCGTTGACCACCGCCACCTTCACACCCTGTTGCCCTGACCTAGGAGAGCTCTGCAAGGGAAATAAAACCACCTGGAGCATGAGAAAACCCTGCTGCCAGGCTATGGCAGGTTCACTTGTGATGTTGGGGAGTCCAGAGCAGGCTCCCAAATGCCACAAATACCTGCAAAGTTTCTTTTTGGGGTGTTCTAGCTTTGCTTTATATTTCCTCTGCCCAGCCCAGCAGTGCATGGGGAGGATCTGGCTGCAAAACAGCTTGGGTGACTGTAGGGCTGGATCAAAGGCGTTCTCGTTTGGTCCTGGCCCATTTAATGCTTCGAAAGGTGATGAAAAGGGGCTGCGTGCGTGTGTGTGAAGTGAAAAAAAAAAAAAATCCTGTAAAAGATTCCTCTCCTATAAATCCCCGTAGCTGAAAGGGGGGGCTGGGGACAGGCTGCCAAGTGGAGAAACCAATCCACCCGCTCTGGTTTGATTTTTCCAACAGGCCCAGGCGAGCACAGCAGCAGAACGATAATTTAGAGCTCCCCTAAATGGCTTTCAGGTGTGAGTAGGTAGCATAACACGGGCTATAACACCAAATGAAAGGAATGGCTTTGCTTCCATAAATGTATTAACAATACATCATACTTAGGAGTAATAGAAACTTGGCTGCATAAACCTAGATATTTTTTTACATGGTAGGATGGTATGGAAAAACCAAGCTAAAGGAGTAATTTTACAGTTGAGAGGTCCTGTGGCGATGGTTATAGCAGTGTTTCTGGACTGGAGGGATCCAGACTGGGGTGCTCGGGCATCAGCAGCGTCTGATGGACGCGGGTCATGATGTTTGAGCATGGTCTGGGTGCTGGTGGGGTGTCCTGTCCTGGGATCACTATGGAGTGAGGTGAAACCTCAGGCACCCTCCGTCCCTGAGGTCTTGCTGAGCTTGGAGATAGTGTGTGTGCTGTCTCCGGCAAGGACCTGACTGGTCCCAGTAAACGGCGGCTGCTGGAGGAAGGGTCCATGGCTATCACCCTCCCCAGCTTGGGATCACACCGAGGGCTGGATGCTACCTCTGCTCCCTCCATCCTGGGCATGGGGATGAGGATGGGACTGGGGTGTGAAGGATGTTCAGCCTTGGGTGCAGGAACCAACTCTTGTTGAACTTCTAATCCAGGGCTGACCTATGAGGAGCTGCTCCCTCGGGGCTGCGGGTGTCCCGTGTAAGCAGTGATTTATGAAGTCAGGCTACACGGACACCCGGACTCCCTGCAGTCTCCAGGGAAAAAGCACCTTTAAAGGGTTTGGCAGGTTCCCCATCACTTCTAGAGCGTGGGGAGTGCAGTGTCCGGAGCTTTCATGACATCATTTGAGGCTTTTTTTTTTTTTCCCCCCCTCCCCTTCCCCAAACAATAAACACGGACGTTTGCCACGGGGCTGGCTTCCCTCGCCCCGGCCACCTGCACGACTTACTGCATCTAATGAAACACATGTTTTCCCAGCAGTCTGGCCGGCAGGAAAAACGTCTGCAAAATGACATATTCTTCTAGTTACAGTTTGCAAAACTGTATTTTTTTTTTATTTTGTAATTTTTTTCTGAAGTGCTAAATATAGTCAGGAGTTGGGACCATTTCTGCCGGCTGGGGGGCCGGGGGAAGCAGAGGAGATGTGCTGCAACGCTGGCGGCAGCTGAGGAGGAGCAGGAGAAAGTCTGCTTTAATACGGGTAGCGCTTGCAGGGCGATGAAAGTCGTCTTTCCCTATTACATGCTTAATTAAAAAGGAAGCAAAGGGGATACTCGTGAATTCTCACATTCAGCTGGGTTCGGTGGCTGAGCCAGGGGTCTCTCCCGCAGAGCCCCCCCGCCAGCGTGCGTCAGCCTGTCCCACTGGAAAAGGCTGGTTTTCAAAGCAAAGGACATGGAAATAATTAAAACGCCAGGTTTATAAGATTTCAAGCTTTTTAAAATCTGTAACCACCAAAAGATGTTGAGAGCTTCTTAAAAAAATGCAGCTTTTTTACTAACACGGAGCTGGAACAGAAGGGAGAGAAAGTTGGGATGTGCCATAAGCCGTCGGTGCGCTGGGAGAACAACAGAAGGGGACGTGGGCACCGATGCCTTGGGGTTTGAGGGCTCCGGAAAACAAGATCTGCTGAAGTTGTTGTTCAGTTGTACATCAAAAGCATCCTTTTTGATCCCAAGCCATTTCTTATATGCGACACCGATGGCCGCCCAGGTGGGACGAGGGGTGTGTGGCCCTCAGCTGGGCTTCACACCGGGTTCTGTTCCATCCCAACATCAGCAGAGGGGCCTTTACACGTAATACTTGACTTCATCACAAATATGGCATGCAGATGGCATAGGAAAATCTACTTGTCCACTGAAAGAAAGACAGACAAATCTGCTTCCTGATAGATTTATTTGGTTTACGAGGGTGCTCGTTTATTACAGCACTGCATTAAGTGTAAATATTGTGAATGGAATCGGTTTTCATTTGTCATAACTTGGAAAACGCAAAGTATACAGCCTGGTTTTTTTATTTTTATTTCATTCGGATGCATGAATCCCTTTAGGATAGGGGTTTATGAGTGGCAGAGAGCACTACGGGTGCCTGGGCTGCTCTGAGGCCAGGCTCCCCCGCAGCATCCCCGGGGGGGCGGGGGGGGATCTGGTCAGGGGGTGTTCCCAGCTTTTGGGACAGGCTTGCAGAGGACCAGCAGCAGCAGGACACGGCCACTTTGGGAGGTCCCAGCTGCAGGGGGAGATGGAGCGACGCAGACTGAGGGTGACACACAGCACCGTCTGCTGGAGGAGATGCTGGAGTTTGGTTTAAAACAGGCGAATTGCCAGGAATTTGGGCAGCCCTGGGAATTAAATAATCCCTGCTCTGTCCTCCCCAGTGAGTGCCAGCCGCTGGCATGTCCCTGGCGTGCGCTGGCAGGGAGTTTTCCCTGTTCCTAATCTGTCCCAGGCCCTGGGCTGCTTTGGGCTGAGAAACATCTTTTTCCTGTTACAAGCCAGGGCAGGTTTCTTGCTGATGCTGCGTCCTTCCCCGTGAGCTGGCATTTCTGTGACACTGACTCATCCCCGCCTGCTGAAATACAGTCCCTTCACCACTCCCTGCCTGGCCCTGGGGGCACCATCTGGGGATGGTCCTGGGGCTGTGACCCCCAAAACGGGCAGTGGAGAGTGGGTAGGGGACCACTGGGCAGTGGGGGCTCTGCTAGCCACAACCAGCCATTGCAGGCAGGGCTTCTGCACGTGTTGCAGCTTGGGAACTAATAATAATAATGCAGCTTGGCAACTAATAATAATGCAAAAATAACATGTGGGAAGAGCTAGAGGAAACTGTAGTTTTCCCTGCAGCAAAGGGGTGACTCTTCCTCTGTCCCATTTCATGGCAAAAGCCACGGAGGGAACCAGAATCCAAGCAAAAGGCAAGGAAAAAACTTAGCGATGCTGTCATATGATTTTTAAGCAAGTGGTAGAGTTAAACCTTCAGTGAATTCCCAGACAGAAGCAGGAGCAAGTGACTCTGATGCTGGTGTGGTTTCAGAGCAATCCTGTCCCTGAGACGGTTTTATGGACTGCAGGGAGGGAGAGAAACCACCCGCTCGTTGAGGTAGTCAGTTCCTTAGCCTGAAATATTTCTCGTGTGGATCTCCAGAACCCACGAGACATTTGTTTAGACATTGAGACTGTGTTTTGGGGAGAGCCAGGCTGATGGCTGCAGCGTTACACACTTTCACATTTCCCCTTTTCCCATTTTTCTGGGTTGCTTTCGTTGGATGCCTTTGTCTGCAGAGCAGGAAACACCATCCGATGCTGCATGGCAGAGCCGCCGGTGCTCCAGCCAGCAGCGGCAGCCAGGGGACGGCGAAAAGTAGGGTCAGCCTTCTCTATAAAGAACTGGCTTGCTTTATAGTGTCTTCAACCTCTTTTTTTATTATTATTTTTTCCAGAAAAAAAAAATAATCTGAGAATGTGCTGGCATCCAGCTTTGGAGCAAAACCTCTGGTTTCATTAACAAAGCAAGCACCTTCTTTTGGCTGATCTTGACTTTCAAAATTCTTCTTTGGCAGGAGCAGGAGACTTTGCACTAACTCTAGTATGAAATCCAAATGAGTGCAGAGTGAGAGAGACCTCCTTGAGGATGATGGGGGTCGTTCTGCCTTGCTCGTGGGGCTACATCTCTGCTGTCTCCAATACCCGACCGGGCACTGCTCTCCATGGTTTGGCCATGGCCAAGGTCACATCCAAGGTCAATGTGCATCCTCTCCGCTCTCATGGGAGCAGCAGGCAGGCAGGCTCGTCTCTTTTTATTTAAGCTAATTGCTGTTAAACAGCTGCATTCTCAATACATGGGCACAGATTGCGTTGTGCAAGAAAGCATTTTGGAAACTGGAGGTCCAATGCCATTGGCTTCGGAGGCAATGACCAAAGGGCCACCAAATGCAGCTGAGCTCACACCTCCATGCTTGAAACTCAAGGTTGTTGAAAAGCTTTTGACCTTCTGACAAACGGAAGGAGCACGAAGCCGCTTGCAAGTGGATTCACAAATGAAGAGCAGAGAAGAGACACTTTAAAAGCCCTAAAGGAGCATGTGTGAAGATGTTTGCTCTGTAACGCTAGTGGTGGGGAGGGACTAGAACATCTCTCTGCTGAGGAAAGGCTGAGGGGCTTGGGTCTGTTTAGCCTGGGGAAGAGAAGACTCGGGGGGGGGGGGGGGGGGGGGGGGCGGGAACTTACTGATGCTTATAAATACTTAAAGAGTGGGTGTCAGGGTGATGGGGCCAGTCTTTTTTCAGTGGTGCCCAGGGACAGGACAAGGGGCAACGGGCCCAAACTTGAAATGGGAAGTTCCGTCTCAACATGAGGAGGAACTTCTTTCCTGTGAGGGTGGCAGAGCCCTGGAAGAGGCTGCCCAGAGAGGTGGTGGAGTTTCCTTCTCTGGAGACATTCCAAACCCACCTGGACACGTTCCTGTGCAACCTGCTCTGGGTGGCCCTGCTCTGGCAGGGGGTTGGACTGGATGGTCTCCAGAGGTCCCTCCCAACTCGTGCTATTCTGTGAAAGAGTAGAGCAATTTGGCTTTCAGGAGAGGTCATGCTGAGGACATGAAGCACACCAGGATGCTCTCACAACAGGCAAAGCCCTCTCTGCTGGCTCCTTCACAGGGCAGCTGCTGCCGGACACCCCACTGGGAATAACCTCTCCATCAGAAGATGCTTCAGTTGGTGCAGGTGATGGATCATGGGGCAGCAGAGATCTGCCACTGGTCTCTATCTGTGGCAGAGGCAATATCCCAGGCTGCCACCTTGGCATGGGAATGCAGCCAGCTCCTGGACATCTGTGTCAGCAAGGCAGGGGACTGCAGCACTCAGGAAGGACATGGATCTGTTAAGAAGGACATGGACCTGTTGGAATGAGTCCAGCAGAGGGCCACAGAGACGCTGGGAAGGCTGGAGCCCCTTTGCTGTGAGGACAGGCTGAGAGAGTTGGGGGGGTTCAGCCTGGAGAAGAGAAGGCTCCGGGGAGACCTCAGAGCCCCTTCCAGTCCCTAAAGGGGCTCCAGGAAAGCTGGGGAGGAACTCTGGATCAGGGAGGGGAGCCCTAGGAGGAGGGGGAAGGGTTTGACACTGAAAGAGGGGAGATTGAGATGGGATCTGGGGAAGAACTTCTTTGCTGTGAGGGTGGTGAGAGCCTGGCCCAGGTTGCCCAGAGAAGCTGTGGCTGCCCCATCCCTGGAGGGGTTCAAGGCCAGGATGGAGGGGGCTTGGAGCAACCTGGTCTGGTGGGAGGTGTCCCTGCCCAGGGCAGGGGGTGGCACTGGTGTGGCTTTAAGGTCCCTTCCAACCCAAACCATTCTATGATCCTCTGCAGGAGCACTCGGCCAGTAATGGCCTTAGCAGAGCATGGACAGCAAAGCAGAGCACTCTCCAGGCACCTGGAATCTGTTAAATCTGCCTCCAGAGTCTAAAAAAGGAAGGACGAGCCATTTTTAGAGAGGGTTGTCTAGAAAATGCCAGCGCTGAGTGCCCTTGGAGTCAGGTGAATGGGGAGCTGGGATCTGATTTTGCTGCCTGATGGCATTTCTGGTTTGGAAAGGCATTTGAGCTGCTTGGAGGAAGTGTTTTGCAGAAGTATGAGGGCTTGTTATAGTAACCCAATTGTGTCCTGGAGTGGGTAACGTGCTTATTTTCTGCAGCAGACTGTTCTGGAGAAATAACCAAAAATATTCAATTCCTAACCTGCATCCAGAGGAGCAAGAATTCCCAATAAAAGCGATGTGAGGGCTGGGCTCACCCTTTTGATGCTGCTGGTCTGGAGGGTGGGTTTGAAGCTGGTGTGGAGGTGAGCAGCAGGGAGGAACTGGTGAGCCTCGTGCTGTGATGATCTCGAGCTTCAACCAGATCTCAGGTCAAATATGTATTTCCCTTTTCTGACATTTTTGAACCCCCTCAAAGCTTGTGCTTAGAGAGGCTGTTACATTGCTTTCCTTTGAGGAAAAAAGAAAATCACATTTTTGTTGTCAGTGCAGAAAAAATTCCCATCCCTTTCCTCAACCTGCTCTCAAGGTGTTCGGCAAAACCCCCTGAGCTCTGCAGGAGCTGGCTGGGTGATGCTGTCAGGGCACCATCCCCACCTGGAGCCCATCAGCTATTTTCTTTCTCCCACCCTCTCTAATTAACCCAATTTCCCCCTTTGGTAGGGCCAGTGAAGCATGAAGTTGTGAGGGTGCAAGTGATTCCCCTTCTTCAACCCCCAGGGGAACGTGGGGGGCTCAAGCAGATGGTACAGGGGAGATGGAGGCAGCACCTTTCTCCTGGCTGTCCCCCCCCTTTTCCACACTTTATGGAGGAAAGCAGGTTTGAAAAGTGGTGTGGGTTTTTTTTTTCCTCCTTTGCAAATTATTTTGTGCCCAGAGTTACTTTTACTGTTGCATATTTTCCCCTCCAGGAGGTTCAACAGTGTATTAATCAAGCTTTCCTCTGATGTTGTGATTTTTATGGACTGCCAACTGCACATGGCCAGTTTGGCATCTTCTCTGACAAACCAAGGTTTTTAATGGCTTTACCATTTGTGTTTAGGGCTTAGCTGCGTGTGTCACTTCAGCAGAATTAAACTGGAAAAAAAAAAACCCAACAAAACCCAACCAGAATTCATATTGCGCAGCGATTGCCTCCAGACAGGGAAGAATTGCTACGGACGGGCAAATGGAGGTAGCAGAACCCTAGTGCTGTGGGGCAGGAGATAAAATAGTATTCATAATAGATAGTTCAGAATAGTGATGTAAAAAGGGTTTTTTTTTCTTCTGCAACGGAAAATTTCCCAGGGGAAAGAATCTGTTTTGATCAGGGAGGTATTTAATTTCTTTCTCTGGTTTGAGAGAAGGTCAAGTGCTTGGGGTGCAAGGGCTTTCTCTGGGGTGATGCACGGGGATCCAGCCAACCCTGGACACTTGAGCCTTCCTTAGAGGGAGGAAAAAACCCCAATCATAGGATTTTTTTTTATTTTTTTTTTTTGGCGGGGGGGTGGAAGAGATGTGAGCAGGATCTGAGCTGCGGTACCTGGAAACTCGTCTAGACAGCGTGTGCCACGGGTCAGCCAGGGAATTTGGACCACAGTTACTCAGTATGAGCTCTGCCCCAGGGGATTCATCCTAATAATACATTATCTGGGCAGGGTGGATGTTTCTTCATTCGAAGTAAGAAATAAACAGGGAGAGACTAAATAAATAGGAAAAAAAAAAAAATAATAATGCTAGCTAAGTAAACAAAGAAATTCCTCAGTAGCAAACACTTCTTTTATGGTTAGTGGTCTGTAAATACAGCACTGGGAAAGCTGCTTGAATCATGAAGTCACTGCGGCAGCACCAGGCACCTGGAGAACCTTGGACCCAGGGTCCAGCTGGGAGAGGAGTGACCTTAAATATAGACCCATCTCTCCAGCTCCTTCCTCACCCCCCTGGGGACACTGTGGCTCTCGCAGCTCCCTGCCCTCTCTGTTGGGTCCTGGGGCTCCGGCCACCCTTTTTGAGGGTTTTTAGCACACTTCAGAAAGCAGCTTTCAAAAGTGTAAAGTCATCTGTTCGGAGGTGGATGTTTATAGCTGGGTGACAATTGCCAAGATGTTAAGAAACACCCGAGGAGGAACGCCTCGGCTATTGGATTTTGTATATATTTTTGAAAAATATTGCTGGCCAGGGCTTTGTTGCCTCCCTCAGCCCAGCATCCCTGAGCCCCTGTGAGCCCTGGTTCGGCTACGAAAGCGTTTGGCCCCAGCACGAGCTTGGTGGCATGGAAGGAGAGAAGTGTTTTGGTGAGGGCTAATAAATACAGCTTATGCTAATTGAGTGCTGGGAGCTAAGGGCCAAAGTTCTTCCAAACATGGTGGGGGTGCCAAGTCTCTGCTTTCCGGAGGCTAAATTACTTTCCTCTTTTTTTAAAAAAATAAAACAAAAAAGCCAATTGGTCTCTGCAGCATCACTTCACCAGAGGAGTTTCTCTTGGGTTAGTGTATATTTTATTCCCTGACATTTCTTCTGGAGCTGGGTGTTGCTTGTGGCTGCCTCTTCCTTAGTTCCTCCAGAGAACAGGGTGGATGGGGGGGGTCTGTGCCCGCCAGGGAGGGTGAGTTTGGGTGGAAGGACCCTGCAGATGATGTGGGATGCTGAGAGCAGGAACCCCAAACTGTGCTGCCGAGGAGGCATCGATCTTGTAGCATAACTCAGGATTTTCCTGCTCCCATGGGGAACACTCTGGGTCCTGGCTCAACATCTTCCCCTCCTTTCCCAGGCTCCGTCCCCCCTCCACTCCCCTGGACCAGGCTTTACCCAGGGCAATCCCAGCTGGGACATTGCTCTTGTCCTTGGGGTAGGGGAGACCCTGGGCCACAGAAATAGCCCTGGAGCATCCCAAAGTGGGAAAACTTCAGATTTCTCCCCCCGGGTGTTGTGCTGGCAGGGTGGGGGAGGCTCTCACCTCCCTGGTCTTGTGCCTCTGTAAAGACATAACGTGTCCTGGCTTCGCAGGAAGCTGATAATCTCCGGGAGAGGCTGGCTTTCTGTTTACATCAGCTTTTGTTTTGGACAACCAAGTCTCCAGAGCCCTGAGCTCAGCGGGGCTGTGGGACGGCCAGGCGTGACGGCACCACGTGCTCTGCTGGCCCGCGCTGCCCCTCGGCAGATGGCTTTGAGCTGCTCCCCATCACCCAAGGGTGACAAATCTGTCATACAATCTCTGCGACAAATCATGCCCGCCCAGGGGGTCTGAGCATGTCAAGCTGCTGGTGGTCCGGCTTCTTCCTGCCTTTTCCCTTCCTGCTTGTGGGTGTAATCCTGACCCCAGACCCAGGTGCTGGGTAGAGTTTGGCGCTCCTGAGCTGGGGAAATGTGTAGCCTGGGCATCCTTCCCCTGAAACTGTGGGAGAAGCACCACTGGGAGCATCACCCTGGGAGCATCCGGGACCCTCTGCATCACCATCACCCCGAGGCAGCTCGCGATTAAATCCCCGTCAGCCCTTCCTCCGTTTATACTAGAGAATTAGGGATTTTGTTTTCATTCCTGGCCTCTGTTTACATTCCTTGTATCCTAGCTTAATTCTTCCAAAACTCCAGAAGCAATAGCATCCAATACATGACACCCTCCCAAAGGTCAGGCACAAAGAGGCATCTGCTGCGGAGAAAAGGCTGAAGTTTGGAAAAAATGACCACACGTGGGAAAAACCTGCAGTGAACTGTTGGGATGGCTTCAAAACATAGGGGAGGAAGGTCAGGAGGCTGGTGAGTCGGTAGCACGAGCTCGTGTAGGGTTTGCTTTCAGCTCTGGAGGTGTCAGGGCAAGAGCTTGAGCTGGGACTTGGATGCATGGGTGGAAGTTAAAGTTACTCATAGGTTTTCCTCTTGAAAAGATGCATGAAGGCTTGCCTGGTTCATCCCAGCAGCTTGGGGTCATCCTCGTGCAAGCTGCAAGGGCACGGTCAGTGCAATATTCTCCTTATCCAGACTTTTATAAGAAGCCCATCCAAGGATCTTAATTTGGGGAAGACACGAGATCTTCCCTTTGGGAACAGCTCAGGAATGGCTTGTGTAATTCCCTGACCGGATCAGCAGCCAGATGAACTTGCTGCCTGGGTTGAAACCATCCCTGCCTGCTTTCTCCTTGCCTTTTTTTCCGACTTGCACTGGCATTTGCAGGAAGTACTGATGGTCAGGAAGGTAAAAAGCTTTGCCGGGGGCTCAGGTGCAGGGTTCAGCTCCAAGGTTTTGCTTCTGCTGAAGCGGCGGGGTGGTTTAAGCCCAGTGGTGTTTGGCCACGGAGCATGGATGGTCTCCAGTGTGCACAAACCTTAGTTTGCACCTTGACACTTTTCTTGGAAACTGTCAGGCTTGTAGAGAAAATTCGAGGGTTTTTTGGTCACAAACTTCTGGCATCTGAGCCACGAGCAGAAACTCTTCTCAGGAGCCAGGCTTTTCCAGGGTCGGAAGCTGAAGGCTGCCCTTCCCCACCAAAAGCTGCTTCTTTGATCTGCTTTCAGGAGAAAACTGTTTTGTTTCTCACTTTTTCCACCAATTTATTCCTGGAGGGCTCGATGCCGCTCTCATGGGGTTGTTTTTGCAGCACGGTGGGATGGAACCTGCAAAGCGCAGCATCCTGGCTCGCAGCATCCCTTACTCCTACAGCAAAAAAAAAACCCCAACATAAAGAAAACCATCCCGAGGGCTTGCTGAGAGCCAGGCAGAGCTCACAGCAAATCTTTTCCTACTGCCTTTCCAAGCGCCTGTGTGGGGACCGGCTGTTTGTTTGCAGCAGCAAAATAGAGATATTGGAGATGTTGGCCCTGAGAGGGCCGGTCCTCGTCCCACAAAGATGCTCGCACACGAAACTGCTCCCCTTGCTGCGTCCATTTCAGCCAGCAGCTGGGAGATGGGGGGCAAAAAAAAATTAAAAATAAAAAAAAATAACCCTCCTTCAGCTGCCTGAGCTTGCGTTTCGCCCTGTGGCAGCGTGTGTGGGTCTCCCCGGCTGCCCCTGTCTCCGTGCAGCTGCAGGCAGAGGTTTTTTTGGAAAGTGCTGCACGGGCTGGATGAAACAGCACAGAAAGCGGAGCGGGATCCAAAAATGAAGTGGGAAGGCAGCCCTTAATATGCGCCCAGCTCTTTCCTTTTTACAGGATTAATATCATATGATGGATACATGAAAATTGTTATCTGTAGGCTTTTTTAGATATTGAGTCCTGCTGCTGAGTTTTCTGCTGGATGTCCTGGGGTGTCCCCATAACAACTTTTTGATAGGGACTGAAATACTATTATTTCCTTGGGGTTTTTTTTTTGTTTTCCCATCCATCATTTCCGCTGATGGCTGTTTACATTTTGGAAGTATTACATCAATATTATCACAGCGCAGCTCCTCTCCTTTGAACTCTTGGCATTTCTTGCTCCGGCGAAGAGGCTCGGTCTGACGGGGAGGGCTGATAACTCAGCAGAGGAGGGGTCTGCAGAGCCATGGGAGGGACTGCGGAGTTTAAACCAGTTTTGCAGAAGACCAGTCAGATAAGACCCTGTTCCCCTGCCATCCCCATCAGGTCCAATTTAGACTAACGAGAAACCCCCAGGGACTCGCAATCTCCTTGCAGGTAAAGGGCGATGAAGCAGGAGGGGTTTGATGGACGTTGCTCATGAACCCAAAGCATCTCCCGGGGTTTCTCCTTTTGCTTTGCCCCACAAGAACCATGCCCCGTGCGGAGAAACCTCTCGTGGCCAGTCCTTTGGCAGGAGGGGAAAAGCGAATCCCTGTAAATCCAACTTTCCACTGGTTTCCAGGTCAGGGAGTCTGAGGCAGGAGGCAGCTGCTGTTGCTCAGTTTTCCATGGAGTTTTTCAGCTTCTGAAGTGTTGTGCTTGAGACCCCACTTGCTCAGTTTGGGGAGGGAGAGTCAACACGAGGCCCAGCATCCTTTCTCTGGTGTGATTCCCCCCATCTTTCCTCCAAAACCTGTCAAGCCAGCTGGTTCCAGCGCTCTGCTTCCAAACAACGTCTCCGAAAACTCAATCAAGATGCAAATTTCAAGGTTATATAGGCCTTTTGTAAATTTATTTTATTTTTTTAACACATAAAACTGCTTTGGCTTCCAACTGCATGGGAGAGTTTCATTCCCAGCAAGGGATTTCCCCTCGCGTGCCCCGCCTGCAGCCCCGGGTTGGGAGAAGGAGGAGTGAGGCTACGACTTCTGCTCAGAGTCTCCACTTCTCGGGGATCCCTCCCTCTGTGCTCTCTCTGGTTTCTCTGCTTTAAATTTCATCTGCGCTTCCGGCCCAAGCTTCTTAATATTTCCTTTTATTCCCTAAAAACTCCTTTTTAACTCTCACCAAGCCAGAAATGCGTTTTGTTCCCTTCAGCTGTTGCCGTCCCCTGATATTCTGCTTTTTCCTCCAGAGTTTTACGGGGGGGGAACAGCTGGGAGACGTAGTTAAGAACTGAGAATATCTGTCAAGCAGTGTTTTGCTGGTGGAAGGAGCACTGTACAAACAAGGCACAGAGCATCCGTGTCTCTGCGCCGTTTCGGATCCTACAGCTGCTTTGATCTCCGTTCCAGACATGTGTCCTCTCCTGCCTACAGACCCCAAACGTATATTTTCAGGAGGGAAGAGGGGAGAATGAAAAGAAACTGGATCTCCCAGACACTCTGTTTCATCCGAGAGTGTCTCCAGAGGAGCTTATCTCCCTCCTGCAGACCCCAAACTGTCTGACAAACACTCAGTAGACAGAGACATCGGCGTTTGGAACCATCTCAAAAGATCTTTGCTCTTGGCTGGGTGGGAAGAGGGACAAAAAGCCCATCTAAGACCTTTGCTTTCTCCTCTGCTTTGAGGTGAGGAGAGCTGGTATCGTGGCAGTGGCTGCAGTGGGTAGGTCACTCTGGCTTTGCTTTTCTCCTGGCTGCGATGGACGGTCTCGAGGAGCTTGGTCACTGCAGGTAGCAACTGCACATGGAGATGCTCCTCTTGGCAAACAGGGCTTGGGCTGGAGGGAGGGTGGGGAAGGACTTCCAGGGTCACATCTGCTGTCTGAAAGCAAACCGAAGACTGGATTTATCTTTTCTGCTTGGAAAAGGGGAAGCAAGGCAGTGGCTGGTCCTACCTACCCCAACGGGGCTACATGGTCTGTCCGTGGGTGCTCAGAGCTGTGTCCCAGCCCCAAAGCCTCACCATGGTTGGAGCTGAGCCCCTGCTGGAACCGCCTTCTGGGCACCTCCTCCAAAGGGTGTCCCCAGCCCAGGGAGGAAGAGGATGGAGGAAGAAAAGCCCACCCTGGGGACACTGCTATGCTTCGGGTGCTTTGGGCTACATAGCCCAGCCCAGAGGTGACAGGGCCCTAAATGACAGCGCTGGCTGTTGTGGGGGCATTGGGGATATTGGCCCAGGAGCTGTGTACAGTGGGGACACCCCATCATGCCTGAGGACAACCCTCAGAGAGGAGAAGAAAACACTCATTAGAAGTTTTCCTTCTGCTCCTTTGCTTTTTGCTTCCTAGCCAGGCTCTCCTGGGTGCCCGTGCCAGCCTGGGTAGGTGCTGGGGAAACTAAATGGTGTGACTGGGTGCCCCAGCACTGCATGGTGCCCTGTGGCCTCCTCGGTGCTGTGAGCATCCCCTCCACCCTGGGGGGTGGCATCTGTGCAGAGGTGACACCTGAGCAGAGGTGGTACCTAGCTGGAGGTGGCATCTGAGCAGATGTAACACCCAAGCTTAGGTGGCATCTGAGACAAGGTAGTGCCCAAGCAAAAGTGGCACCCAAGTGGAGGTGGCACCCAGGGAGAAGTGGCAACCAAATAGAATCACAGAATGGTTTGGGTTGGAAGAGACCTTAAAGATCATCTAGTTCCAACCTGCCCTGGGCAGGGACACCTCCCACCAGACCAGGTTGCTCCAAGCCCCCTCCAACCTGGCCTTGAACCCCTCCAGGGATGGGGCAGCCACAGCTTCTCTGGGCAACCTGAGCCGGTGTGTGTCTCACCACCCTCAGGGTGAAAAATTTCTTCTTAGTATCTAATCTAAATCTCCCCTCTCTCAGTTCGATAGAGGTGGCACTTGAGTGGAGCTGGCACCAGAGCAGCAATGGTCAGACATGGCACCCCACAACCATCAGTGACCCCATGCAGTTCCATCACCAGTCCCCGAGAGGGAGAGGAGTCCCCGGGGGATCCCAGCAGGGTGCCACAGGGAGAAGACCGGGGTGCTGCTCAGGCTTGAAGTTCTCAGCCATCACAGCCCTGCTGGGAAGCCGATCCCTAAAGGGTGCCGCGGCCGTGCGAAGGCTGTCCCCTCTCCCGTCCTCTCCTGCTGTACCTCCTACAAGTTTCGCTTGTCCCTCCCACTCCCTCCCAATGCTCGCCTTCTGTCAGGGAGCCGGGAAAGGCTGGGGATAAGGAAAGGGCTCTACGAGTGAGGCTACCAGTCTGGCTGGCTGCCTCCCGCGGATGCTCGGGGCCGGGGAGCAGGGCAGCCAGCGTTCCCATGGACCTCCCCAGCGGGATGCTCCTCGCTTGCTCCCTCTGCCTCCTGCCCGGTAAGCACCCGCTCCCTCTCCTGCGCCCACCCCAATTCCCCAGCCGAGGGGGAAAGCAACCGGGAATAACTTTTTTGCTTATTTGGGAAAGGTGCTGTTGAAAGCCCAGGGTTGTTAAGGCTGATGGAAAAGTTCTTCCCGGGAGCAGGAGGGAGGGAGCGAGGCGGGCGAAGGGGAGTTGAAAGGGATGGAGATCTTTGATGGGCTCCCAGGAATGAGGGAGCAGCGCGGCGAGTTCCCAGCCCCCCTCCTTGGCTGGGCTGCAGTTGGAATGGGATTCGTTAGTGTTTTCCTGAAGCATCAGAGGGTGAGGGGGGAAAAAAGCCCCCCCCAGAATAAAGCCAGACCCTTTTACCTACTGTTAACTTTTGTGACCCACAGGTGGTTTGTCCTGTTGCACATGAGGGGGCTGTGCAGAAGAAAATTGCTTGGGGTTAAATGAGTTAAGAGAGGTTTTAGGGAAGTGTTTGGTTTTGGGAGGCGAGCCTGCAGCTTCCCCCATATGGCTCAATGCGTGCGGGACGAGCCCTGCCGGGGGCTGGGGAGGGCTGGGGGGGATTTATGCTTCTTGCTGGCCCCTGGCCGGCGTGCTCGGGCTCGGCTTCTTGTGGAAAGAGACTCCCCGGCAGCGGTCATTTCTGCTGCAGTTACATCTGGCATCCTCCCGCAGGCAGCCCAGGCTCAGAGCAGCCAGGCTGGGACCCCTCCGTGCTGCGAATGGGGAAATAAAAGAGTTTTTCCCCACTACCAGAAGCAGTGCCACCGGCTCAAGCCTCCCCGCTGGCCAGCACTGCAAACATATTTAAACATCCTGATGGAAAAGCACACGAGGGTTTTGATTTGGTTTTACTTTTTACTGCTTTTTTAAATTTTTTTTTCCCCTTTCTAATTGCACTGTTGCTCGATCCTTTAAAGCCAGCTGCGGCGGAGCTGCCTTTCTTTGCTTTAATAGGGAACATGTGTCTGCGCCCTGCATGGCGGCGGCGAGCGTGGTGGGGCGAGGGGCTGCCTGCGTGCAGCCACCGTGGCCCATCGTGCCACCACGGGGACGGTGGCACAAGCCCCGGCCCTGCTTACGTGGGCCACCGAGCCCGTGGGGCGACCTCCCCTCCTGGGTCTATGTCGCTTATGGTGGAGCATAGTTGGGGGATGTGGCAAATCGGAGACTCCGCCTCGGGATGAACAGAAACCCTCCACGCCAGCATTTCTGCCCACAGGGATCCCTGCCCATGGGGGTTTCTCCCTGTACCTGGAAGGGACCAGCAATGGCATCGCTGCCGTAGCCAACACGAGCCATGTGCCGGCAGGAAGGGTTAATTCTTCCAGCACTCCATGGTGGTCTCCAGACCAGGATGCGTTGTGGCTACCGGTCGATATATTTTGCTGAGGACTAACGCTGGTGTTTTGCCATCTGGACTAAAAGCAAGTTTGCACAATGTGTGGGACACCACCCCCCCCACCCCGAGGCCCTGGGCTGAGCTGAGGGTGCCAGGTTGGGATGTGCACCCTTGGGAATGGTCCCTTCGCCGTGTGGGCAGCGCTGCCTGTCCTGGTGTGTGCCCTGGGGTGCCTTGCCCGAGGTAAACCCCCCTCCTGGCTCTCTCCAGCGGCCCCAGGGCAACCTCCTGCACTCGGCCTCTGTCCTCGCTCTTGCATCGTCCCCTGGGTTGGGAGGTCCTGGAGGCACCGTGGAATCTCTGGCACTTCCTTGGCTACTACTTGTCACCAGCAATAGAGCCAAGGGAGGAGGCAGGAGATGCCAGTCCCCTTCTAGCTGGCACCTTGCAGGGCTGGGGACCCCAACGCCATGCCTCTGTGCACAGCCCATCTTGGGCACAACCCAAGGTGTCCCAAAACTTCGGATCAGGCGAGCTCCTCTTCCCCAAGGCTTCAGTGCAAGCAGGGTGCAGGTCTGAGCCAAAAGTGGGCGAGCCTGGGCAAGGGGTGCTGAGCCGTGGATTGTCCAGGTGGCCTCCCAAAGGACCCTCCAGGCCAGGCTTTGATGGTGGGTACTTAATTTTGGGTGGCTGCACAGCCCCAGCAGTGGGGCTGAGGGACCCCACCTACCAGTTGTCCATCCATCCAAGGCTTGGCCAGGGCAGATCTATTAAACAGCCCCCCGCACCGAGGTTCCGAGAAGCCAACAACCCCCATCCCCCCCCACAACCGACCACTTTCCTGGCATCTCCCAGGGAAAGGGGTGATCAGAGACTGTCCACTATTTATTCCTGATGCCACGTGCATTATCGCTAATGAACGTGTTGCAAATGAATGATCAACACATTCCTCAGCGCTGCAAAATGTGGCCACCAGACAGCTCCCCCCCTGGCTTTTGGGGGGCCAGAATGCTGGAATTATGGAAGCACAAGGTACTTGTGTAGCTAACGCCCCGGGGCTGTTTGTCAGAGATTTTGTGGGTAACCAGGAATGTTACAAGACACGAGCCGGTGATGACTGATCCTCTGTTCATCCTCAGTATTCCCTGGCTCCCCGTCCACCGCTGCAGCAGCCACCAAACCCCAGCTTGCTTCCTAATAGCTGATGACAAACGCTGGCTTTGAGATAGCGACCTGAAGAGGAATTTGATGCTTTCAGCATCTCATTCGGCAAAAAACGCTTGATGGGAATTAGAGGGAAGTGTGAGGACACGTGGGCCACCCTGCTCCTTCTCGGGGCCTGCTAGCTTTTGCCCAAATACCCTATATCAAGTTTAAAGATTTTCTAGTTAAGCTAAATATTTCAATCCTAAGAGAAGAAACAGTAATGTGCGTGGCAGATGGGTTGCAGAGGGGCATCCGATGCCACCAAAGCCCATGTGGTGGTAGGGATGGGGTCACAGGAGCAGAGCCCAGCGCTGGGTGGCCAGAGGCATCCCCAGGGATGCTGAGGATGCAGGAGTTGCAGTGGCGATGCCGGGGTCCACGGACCCGCTGCCCCATCGCAGACATCACCTCTCCTGCCTGGGCTGGAGCGATGAGAGAGGAAGCGGGAGTGAGAACAACATCAAGGCGAGTTTCAAAGTGCCAGACTGAGCCGCTTGACCCCGGCACGCTCCAGGTTTTTGGCAGATGTGAGTTTTCCCCTGGCCACATGCTCCCGGGCTCCTCCAGCAGCTCTCTCGTCCCTGCAAGAAAGCAACATTGCCCATCATGGCATATGCTCTTCTCATGTCCCATCCACACCTTTTTCCTCGAGTCACATGTAGCACCCCCAAATCCCTTATCTCCTCCCTGGGGACCTGCAGCAGCCCAGGAGAAGGCAAACTGGAGAATTTGGCAAGAAGAGCCCGTGCGGATCCAGACACAGGTTCCCATGAGCCCGACTCAGCCGCAGCCTTTGAGATGCTTCTCCCACCCATGTCACTGCACTGTGTCAGCTCGACCTCTTCCTAAAAACACTGTCCCAAGCTGTGACAGTGCCAGAAGCCAGCAAAACAGGCTGGGTTTGCACGATGCAATCAAAAACATTGACTGTATTTTCCTCGCAGTCCAGAAAAAAAAAAAAAAAAAAAATTTTTCCAGCAGCTCCACTGCCCGGCTTGTATGTCCTTAAATTGTAAGGGTTTGGAGGAAAGACAGGGAGCTGAAGCCTCAGACCTCTCATGGCAGCAGAAGCAGCCTTGGGGCATCACAACAAGGGCCACTGGGGTCCCTTTGCCGGTGGTGAATCCCGTTGCCAGCCCGAAGGATGCAGGCAGGAGGCACGGGCAGAGGTGAGGATGGTGCTGGGGCCCCGGGAGCATCCCCCTCCCGAAGGTTTCCCTTACAGGGAGGAATTATTTTTATTCTTTTTGGCAGAAAAGGTGGCTTTTATTCCCAGTATTGTTTCCCGAATGTGTTCTGGTGTGTTTTGTGTGTTTTTTTTCTTTTCAATATTTGATCTGACAAGAATCAAAAGTTTGGACTCGACAGAAACTCCAGTTCGGAAAAGAGGTATTTGAGGCTTCCTGCCTTGGCTGCATCGCAAGCAAAACATGTGGCTTTTGGTCACTTATTTATGACAGTGATGTCACTCCTGACAAGAAAATGAGAGTCGGTTCTTCGGGTTGCTAAATCTCCTTGACAACCTCTCAAAAAGCTCCCATTAGTTTAAGCCAGTTTAAATATCTTCTATTTTTTGGGTTTGTGTTTTGGGTTTTTTTTTTCTTTTCTTTCTGCCTCGAATGCACTCACATCTGCCGGCTTTCTGAAATTCCTCTCCTCTGCCATCCATTGCCTGGAAACTTGGATCATTTTGTTTTTCCAGCCCCATCACCTCCCCCAGTCCCCACTACCTGCCCCAAGTGGGATGCTCCGACACGGTGAGCGGCACGAGCCCCCGATTCAGAGACCTTGGCACTTAATGAAGAATTCGTGCTATTTATTTGGGGGTTTATATGTTGCTTTTCGTGACCAGCCTGGCCGCCTTTTGCAAGAGGCTACAGCTGCACTATGGGGTCCTAAAGCAAGGAGCCATAGGATGGGGGTCCGTGACTTGTCCCAGCATTCCTGCCCCCCTAAAACCTCTGCTTGGGGTTCTGCAGTGGAAAATCAGAGAAACTCTGCTGAACACAAAAAAAAAAATCAGAAGAAAACCCGTCACATCTTCTCTGACACTTGCTCTGCACTCAAGTGATGAGGATGCCTCTGCATCACCTGGAATTGAACCTTGCTCGAAATACTTCTAAAAAAACCCTCCCCAAAGGACCCCCCCTCTTCCAGCCAGGTCCGGGGTGTCATCCCAACTTGCTGGTGGCAGTGATGTGACACCCCAGGGCGCTCCCAGCTCCCCACAACCTCCCCTCCTCCCCTTCCCCATCACTCCTCCCAATGGCCAGTCCTGGCCTCTGTTTCTCCACTGGGTAACAGTTAACTCAGAGGAGATTTTAATTTGTTTTGTAATGTTAAATAAGGTCAGTCTACCACAAAATATGCTGGCTCTCATCCCTCCTGTCTCCTTCCCCCCGCACACTCCCCACCCCCTGCTTTCTAGAATTTCTCTTTGTAGCATTTTAAAGCTCCTTACCTCAGCTCTCCTTGGCGAGACTCCGGCGTTCTCCGCTGACGGAGCCAAACTTGCAGATTTGGTCCTTTGACTGCAAAAAAAAAAATAAAAAAAAATTCAGGTTTATTCCTAACATTCCTACCTATAAAAACACTTTCCATCCTGACTTTTTCTGCCTGGGAAGCGGCATTCCCAGCCTCTCCTGTTGACAACCCCTTTATACTCCTATAAATACCAAACGTGATCCTTCTGCTGTTTTTAAAGCACTCCTCACTAGGAACGCCAGGATCTTTTATTTGCAACCGCGGCTACTTTTCTGCCCAAAGGTGAACAAAGAGCTGGGATATCCTGGCTATGGCATATCCTTCCCTGCAGCACCGTCTCCCATCCAGTTGTTCCTTTTGCTGGGACCTGGGCCGTGCCCCTCTGTGCTTAAGCAAATCTGTGGGGAAAATAATATCATAAATTAAAAAAACACCTCCCTGGAGAAGCCCTTGCACCCACAGAGGGTTTGAACGTGGTGCTGGTCTGAGCTAAAGTGTATGTGTCTCTAAAGATATGCAGGAGGATATTGTGGGCTGATACCTTCTGGCTATGGGACATGGACCGTGGGACGTGGGACATGGGTGGCTGCAGTGTTTTGCAGCCACCAGCAATAGAGGCCCTGGGCACAATTAGTGCTCGTCCCCCCCACCTGGGGTGGTCTTTGCCCCCAGCCAATTTCTCCATCGAAGGCACCCAGGAGGAATGTGGGCACAATTCGTGGCAGGTCCTGCACCCGTGGATAGAGAAAGGGGCATCTCCAAGAGCCCTGAGACACCCCGGTTGTGGGGAGACTCGTTTGATCCCCTGTCTGCACACCCTGCTGCTGGGGCCAGCTCCTGGCAGAGAGGTGGAGCTGCCAGAGTCACCCCCCAGAATTTGCTCCCTGGCAAGCAACCTGCTCTTGGAGGTTGACCCACTCAGGCCGTGAACATCAGGATCCCCAAAGCTGGAATTCTGTGGCCAAGGATCCTGCTCCCGCTGTCCTGCAGGAAGGGCCATCCTCCAGAGCAGCCCTGGGGAGAGGATTTAGCCCAAAAATCACCCAATTCAGGTCTAAGCATCCATCCTTGGGGACATCCCTCTCCAGAGCCACTTCTCCCTTGCAAGCCCCCACGGCTTTTTCTCCCATGGGAAAAGCGAATCCCATGTCTCTTTGGTCCTCAAAACCCTTGGGGATGGCAGGAGGTGGCCCATGGGGACAGCTGGGATGGGTGATGGGCTCCAAACCAGGCACATCTGGTATGGCCACACATTTCCTATGTACTCCTGGCCCGTGGTCCCTCCTGGGGTGTGTGGGGACATGGTGGTGGCCATCTCCACCACAGGCAGCTGCTGCTCCACGGCTGGAGGAGCAAAGTGTTGCAGAGCAGTGCCACCCATCACAGGGGGCTTCAGGAGATGCCAAATGTCCCCATGCCCGCCCTGACAGCCCAACCTTCAGCTGATTCACTCTTACAGTGGTCTAGAAGGAAAAATACTTGTTCCTTTATGAACCATAAACACACTTTTGCTTTGGTAGCAGTGGTGGGCACCAGTTCTGAGGAGCACGTTGGTGCCTGCTGGGGCGAAGCCCCTTTGCAGGTGTGCTGGGGAAGGGGGCTGCCCCCCAGGGCTTGTGCAGCTGTGGCCCCTCAACCCTAATTAAACCTGCTTAAAGCTACAGCCCCAGGGCTGGCTGCTTCCTTGGGGGCTCAGTGCTGGAGAGAGAAGTGCTGGGTGGCTGCAGGTAAGCTGGAGCTGGTGTGCTTTGGCTATTGTAGCCTCCTGTCCCTCATGGAATTCCCTCATGTGGGAATGCTGTGCCACAGAGCTGCTGGTATGGGGTAAAACCACCCCTGTCTTGCCTAGGACCTTCCTGGGGCAGGTTGTGCATTTTGAAGGAGCAGTATTCCTAGGAGGGTTGAGGTTGGAGGCACCTCTCGAGATCATCTAGTCCAAGTCCTGCTCAAGCTGGGTCACCCAGAGCAGGTTGTCTAGGGCTATATTTAGTTGGGGTTTGAATATCTCCATGGGTGGAGACTGTGCAGCCTCTTGGGGTGACCTGTTCAGTGTGTGACCACCCTTAGAATTAAAAAAAAGTCTCTTCTTCTGCTGCCCAGCGCTGTGGTTGATGGGATCCTTCTTCTCTCTTCCCAGGGTTCAGTGACACCTTCAACATAGACACCAAGAGGCCTAAAATCATAGCTGGCTCCAAGGAAGCGTATTTTGGCTACACAGTGCAGCAGCATGACATCGGGGGGAAGAAATGGTAAGTGAGCTCTGCGCCGGGCTCTGAAGAGGAGGGGGATCCAAAGCAGCCCACCCAAAACACCGAATATCTCCTCCTTCTCCAAAGGACAAGTTTGGGGTGGGCAGTGCTCCAGCTCTAAGACAAACCAAGTTTGTTCTTGGTGATGCTGGTGCAAAGCAAGCCTGGGCAAAGTAGAGGATAGAAACCCTCTTCCTTTCAAAGCGAGGAGTTTTAGGTGAAGGATAACGGTATGTTTCGTATTTGAGAAGTGTGAGTGTGTGGATGGTGCTGTGCTCTGGGTCCTGCCCGGCTGCCTCTCGGTAGCAGGTGCCGTGTGTGGGGCTTTGCTCCAGGCAGGTTCATGGTTCCCTGGGGCCCCTCGGCTTCTGACGCTTGCTGGAAACCCATCTGGGTTTTGGGTGGAGGCCATCCTATTTTATATAGTTTCCACCGAGGAGCCGCCATCTGCAGAAGCGCTCAGACCTGCCTGCGGCTGTCGTGAGCGCAAGATGAGACTCGGATGGGCTTTGCTCAGGTTTTGGGTTTCACAGCAGGTTTTGCTCCTCGCCAGGGCTGGTCCCCACTGGGGGATCCCGCACAGATGTTGGCGGAGACCCTCGGTGCTCTCCAAGAGCACATCTGGATGCTGGAGTGATGAGGGCAGCTCCAAAGCCAATTGAATTCCCTGCACCTTGAAGGATCTGCCCCACGGGGAGATCCAGGCTTAAGGCAGCAAGCAAATGTGTAATTAATGCAGATGGATACCTTTGAAATCCAAAATTCAGACCTGTGCTGCCTTTGCATGATCTTTACTGGTGCTGGAGGGGGATATGAGGCTGGACCCTGTCCTGTGCCCTCAAGCTGAGGTGGCATTTCACTGTAAGGAGGAACAGGGTGGTTTGGCTTTAACCTTGGTCTCCTCAGATGCCATCAGCATGGCCTGAAACCTCCCCGCTTCCCTTCTGCTTAATGGAGGGTCAGGGCCAGCTGCCCAGGCACACTGCGGGGAGCCTTTCCGCTGGCTCCAGGCCCTGGTTTCCCACAGGATTGCATGCTTTTCCCAAAAACTGTGCCCCCAGTTAATGGCGTGATGCTGATGTTGTGGTCCCCGTGACATATGGGGGCTGTGGGGGCCATCCAGGTGCCGGTGCTCCCAACTGCATCTCTGGGAGCCATTTGCAATTAGATCCACACTCAGGGTCACTGTTTCCTTCTGCTGTCCAGCAGAAACCCAAGTTAATATTCATAAAGCTTTGAATGGTGGGATAAGGTTCAGCTTGTGCTCTGGGATGGACTGGGAAGGGAGGAGGAGGTTGCCTGGGAGTGCAGCCCATGAAGCTGCCTCTGCCCCATTGCAGAGATGGGTCCTGAGCAGGTATTTTAGCACCCATTGTCCCCTCTGAAGGTCAGAGTCTCACATCTGCATGGCAGCGATGAGCTTTTTCTGCTGCTTCAGCTCAAGACCGAGCACAGGGCTGGTTGTGGACAGGCTGAGTCTCCCCAGCAGAGCATCCTTGCAGGGGGACATCCCTGTGGTCCATGAGCAGGTCTGCACAGAGCAGACAGGAAGCGTTCTTCTGGAGCCGACTCTGCCTGGGGCTGTGCCAGGGATCAGGTGGTCTCTTGGGATCCTTTTCGTCCTCCCTGTCCATGAACCTGTGCTATGGGACTGTTTCCCAAGCAGCCAGCTTACAGTTAACAAGCCAGAAGCCAGAAACATCTGGCATGGGGCACAGCCCTCCACCCTTTCTTTGCTTGAGAATGTGGATATTTACCGAAAGAAATGCTTTTTTTTGGGAGGTAAAGAATTTTGGGCAGCCTGACAGCACAACTGGTTGTGGCCAAAGCCACCGGAGCATGGCATAAACACGGCTGTTGAGTAGTTCCAGCAAATTCCTTCCACATCCCCTGCTTGAGACTTGGGTGGGGGATGGATGATGTTAATGGAGGAAGCCACTTTGCTTGGCATGAAGTCTACCATCCTCATCTCCCTCCAGGTGATGCTGGAGCACATCTGGGCTGCACAGTGTGCTTAATTTCTAAGGGAACATCAGCCCAGCCTGGTGTCTCCATCCTTTACCTGCCCACGGGCAAGGCCTAGACATGTCTGTGAGATGGTGGGATGGGGACCGTGCTCTCCAGGGTGGCTGACCTGATGCTTCAGAGCACGTGAACTCTGCATTTGCACAGACCTCTGCTGTGAAATATTTTTCTCTCAGGAATGGATCCAAAACACCAAGAATTTGGTGGTATTTGCACTGGCCCCTGCAAGAGCCTGTGGCTCCGCAGAGGTGTCTCCCAGGTCAGGGCTAAGCCTAGGAAAGGCTCTTTGGAGATCGTGGTTCTCCGAAGCAGATAAAGAGCAGGAACTGAGTGTCTCTGCCATCACATTCCTCCCTGCCTCTGCTTCTGGAGACTATCCCTTTTCCGTATCTCATTTCATCCTAAACATGCCAAAAATCTCCCCTTGGAGGAGAGCAGTGTAACCAGGTGCGAATGGCACGCAGGTGCCTTGCTCTGAGGTGCTCATGGGCTGCTGTGCTCCTTAAATGACAAAATGACATCATTTTGTGGTGGAAAATCCTCCTGGGACCACACCTGAGCCTTGCTCCAGGGGATGGACCCTTCTTGCCTGCCCCTGGGACATGGATGGACATGGAGGACATGGATGTGGTGGAACCTGTCCCATCCCTTGGCCCATCTTGCAGAGGTCCTGGCCAAGGCATTTATACACACGTGCAATTCCCCCCTGCTCCTCAGGGTTTGGTTTCCCCGCCAGGCAGGGACAGCAGCAGTACACAATCTCTGCTGATCTGCAGAGATTTCTGCCCAAAGCAAGCTCTCTGAGGGAGAGACCCTGAAGAGATTGGTGGAAAACACCCTTTTTTCAGTATTTTCAGCCCAATTGTAGCTAGAGATGTTGGTTTAGGCATGATCCTGGCTGCACCCCAGCCCAGGAACTGCAATTCCCATGCCGTTTGGGGCATCTTATGCTTTTTTTCTCATGCCTTTGAGCTGCCACCGTCACCGATGGGGTGGTCAAGGGCTGGCTTCCCTGGGGACCAGTGAAGGGAGGATTTTGCCTCCTTTCCCGGTAGGACACTGGAGCAAAGACCAGCCCTGGCTCCTTTGGGCCCTTCTCGCATCTCTCCTGCCAACATTAGGCAGGACACAGCTGTAGTTTTCTCCTCTGCATGAAAAAATGGATGTTCTCCGCACAGAATGAGTGTACGTACGTACATAAGTACAGCGTGTGTTTGAATATGCAATTATGTAGTATAAAATGTCTATTAAATATGCGTACACAGTTAAAAAATGAAGCCACCATGACTCACTCTGGTTAAAGGATAAATGACTGAACAAACAAAACATCTATAGTATAAACCAAGGACATACAGAGAGAGGAGGATAATAATCGTGCCGAGCCTCAGCCAGCCCCAGGAGCTGGCAGGAGGCAGAAGAAATGGAGATGATGCTAAGACGAAACCAGTTGCTGGTAAGGCAGGAGCCAGACGAGCATCCTTCAATGCCATCCCAGAGGAGTCCAACAAAACCTGTTAAAATGCAGAAGAGCTCAGAGAAATTAATGGTTATTTCAGGAGTGGGGTTCTTATAGGAGCGATGGTTATAGCAACGTGCAGGGACCCGGCTGCCAAATACCAAATGTGGAATCTGAGGACTTTGGCACCTATCTTTCAGTCTGAGTCTTCTAATGCTGCTTTTGGCTAGTGTGGATGGTTTCAGAAGGGTTTCAAAGCAGCTTTTATATATATATATATATGTGTGTGTGTGTAAGCATTTTTGAGTGTATACAAACTTCTATATAATATTCTCTAGGTATATTTTTGGGTGTGACTGCTTCCCTTTTTCTAACCTTTCAGGGAGGGAGACGGATCATTTGCATACGGGAGCTGTAACTGCAACCTTGATAGTGGAAAATCTGGGAGGAAAGAATTCAAATTATTAAACGCCGGGGCCGGGGGGGGAGGGTGGAACCCAAACTCTTGGATATATACTGCTCGAAAAGCTCATCAGTTTGTGGGGTGGCTTTTCTCTGCTCACCATCTTCCCGAGCAGCGAGTGGCTTTCAGAACTCCCTCTCAACACTTTCTCTCTCTTTTTCATTAAGCTGGAGGTGCAACCCGAGTGTCTCCTCCAGGTCTGTGAATGGAAAAAATGACAGCAGGTTACCGAAACTCATCCCAACGCGCAACAAAGCTCCGTACAGCAGCAGTCGGGCAGCGTTCCTGGTACAGGCAGGGCAAGCGGTACCCGGCATTACAGGGTCTGAGCATCCCCAGTCCCCAGGGCTGTGCATCTCGGGGGAAATCTGGGGGAAATGGGAGCGCCTGTGCAGCTGTGCTGGGGGTAAAGTGTCTGACAGGAGTTTTGGTAGGAGAGGGAGTTACTGTAAGAGCAGAGATGATCGTGGTGTTGACCTGAAGGGGTGACTTGGCTTGGAGCTGTTCCTCTGCCCCAACTTCATGTCATTTTGGGGGTATTTAAGGTACGAATCGCGTGAGTTCGGGCATGCTTGTTGCTGCAGATGGATTTTTCTTTGGGCAAAGTACTTGCTTGCAAACATGGACAGAGTTTCCACAAATGCACGTGGGACTTATGTCCCTCAAACATGGAAACTCCCATCCCCATGGGTGCTCTCCTCATGCTATATGTGGAAGTTTGTGGCAAAAACAGCCTGGAATCTTGAGTTTGGGGAGAAAATATTCTTAGAGGTCCAAAATTGGGTTAAAAAGGGAAAAATTCCCTCCATCTTTCATCACCCCTCTCCCATTTGGTTTTCCTGATGGCTGCCCATCATCCCATGAGCTGGAGCTGTGTCACTCCCTAAGGAAGGGCAAGAGGACCCATTCCTTCCTCCCACACATACACAGAAGGACACACCACCCACCAGCCTCTGCTTTCCATTGCCACCAGACACCCCAGTACAGGAGCAGGAGGTGGAAAGAGGCCCGGGGGACAGGGGGGGTGGTTGTGCCCCCATGGGGCAGACGGCAGCAGCTGTGATGCTCCACACTGGGATTGCTGCCCCATGCCGGCTTCTGTCTGCGGATTGAAAGCTTCCAGCTATGCAAAAAATGAAGCTTGAGAAGAACTGGCTGTGGAAGGAAAGCCCTGGGAATAAACATCCATTAGCCTTCAGAAGCCGTAAAAATAATAAATATAGCATTCCCCAGCTGGCTGAGGCCAGGGCTTCGCTGATGCTGCTGGCAAGGTGGCACAGCTGGGGAGTGGGTCGCTGGCCACGCTGGCAACCGGGTGGCCTTCAAGGGCTGTGGGTATAATATTTGGGGTGCTGGATGCTCTCTAGCTGGTCTCTCCCTCCTGAGCTCATGTCCCATGCTGTCCCAACCCCGCTTTGCACCAAAGGGGTGCTGTGAAGCCTCGGTGAAGGGTTTGACCCTCCTTGGACCACCTCATACACAGTTCCCCACTGCCCTCCAAGAGCTCATCCTCCTGAGCACCCCAGGGCTAACCCCCTCACCTCCCAAGGGTGCCGGGAGGGGGGCAGCCCCGAGCCCCCATCCCCACGGCTGCCCCAGGCACAGACATGACGTTTCCAGTCTGAGCACGGCCAAAGGGAAAAAGGAGGAGGGAGAAGAGAGAAAAATCTGCTGGGTGGATTTAAAGCTATAATTGTGCTGATCTGGAAAAACAGTTAAAGGGTTTGCTATTTCCCTACTACTGCGAGAGGCTTTCTTGGCTGTAATTCTCCTGTGGTTTGGCCGGTACCCGAGCGCTCGGATTATTTTGGTGAAAGGGTACATAACTGCAAAGCATTCCTCCGGCGCGGGGATAATGTCTGCTCCCGGCGCTCCCTCCCACTGCGCCGGGGCTGCAGGGTGCAGGATGCTGTAGCACCCCATCTCCCATCTTCAGGGGTTGTTCCTTTTTTTTTTTTTTGGCACAGTATGGCCTTTTTTTCCCCAGAAAATCCCATGGGCTTTGCTGTTGGCATCGCTGGGCTCTTAGGGGCTGCTCTGCAGGTTGGTTTGCCCCTGTCTGGCATCTTCTCTGGGCACCTTGGAGGACATGGGGCAGTTGGCATCGCTGGGGCAGATCTTCCTTGCCATAAAGCGGCGTGGTTATCACAGATTCTGGGGTCAGTTTGAACCAGCTGCAAGGTTAGGCCCTTTCTTTTTTAATTTTTTTTTTTTTTTTTAAAGAAAGCATTTAGTCTAATTGGGAAAAGAGATGTGGTCTCGTGTTATTGCTGTAGGGCTTGCAGAAGAGAGGGGCTGGCAGGAGGATGTCCCCTTGCAGATAGACCTGGGTTGTGCTCCACTGATGCACTCTTTCAGCCTGCTGCCAACCAAAAAGAGGAAGGAAAAGGTCTGCCACCCCGTCCAGCACAAAAAGCAAAACTGCACTTGGTATTCTAGTTCCGCAAGGGAACCGATGGGAGGTTGCATGACAAACCAGCCAGCGGCTGCCCTGCAGCTTCTCGGCTCCCGGGCATCCCAGCATCTCCATCTTGCCTTCCCCACCTTGAGAGCCTGAAAATTTCCTCTGTCCCAACCCTGCAGGTTTACCCAGGGCTTTCCAAACCGCTGTGGCAGGAGCAGCATTCCCATACCTGCCTTTACTTGCCATGATGCAGGGGTGGGCTTCCTTCTCTGAGGTGAACTTTAGGAAGACACAGGGGAAGCCCATCAACCATGAGCTTTGGCAGCCAGGCCCTTGGTGTAAAGAGGAAAATCATCTCCTTGGAGGTGTTTGGTTTTTTTTAAAGCATCCTTATTGCACCATAGTGTTAGCCTCAGGTGCAGCACCAAGACCCCAGCACCCTTCCCTCTGTGACACCAGGGGAGGCTGGAGGCGGATGGACACCAAGTCCTGCCTGTGCCACCACAATATATGTATGCTGCGAAATATCTATAGCCTCATTTATGAAGATTTCTATGGAGGAAGGGGGTCTTGCTCCTTCCCATCCCCTATTGCTCACCCGTAAAAAGGCCTTTGCAACCACATCTTCATTACTTAGGGTTGGGGGCTTGGTGCCCTGGTCTCAGAGCACCAAAAGAAAGCTGGATGGAGCTGTGATATTGCGGCCAGTGACCCAACAGTGCCTTCAACACAGAAATGCATGGGTGGGGGAACCCCCCCAAATGCCGTTAGCTGGTGATAATGGGTGCCTGGGGAAAGCAAGAGGCACCTGGTGAGAACCAGAGTCACAGATCAATGTTTGCTTTGGAAACCTCCAGAAGAAAGCCAGAGACGGGTCCTGATGGCCACGTGCAGCCGGCAGAGAGCATCCGCCAGCAGCTCCAAAGGCTGCCGTGGAAACCCCCATCCGGGCCAAGAATCACTGTCGGGCCTCGCCTGTAAACACCTCTTTATTACAATATCCCCAAGTAAAAGGGAAAAAATTACACCAGGAAAAATAAGAAAGTATCATTACTGCTGACCACAATATTCTGCGAGCTCCTCAGCCGTGTTTTGCAACGCACCCGTCATCCGCTATTTTAAGGAAGAGCGCTGGTAATTTTGCTTTCTGCCGCGGCCGTGTAGTTGCTGCAGCAGCACGAGGCGCTCGGACCCTTCTTCCCTCCCTCTCCGGTCCCATCTCCTGCTCCCGGGTCCCCTGGGGGCTGTTCCCGTGACGTGGCCGCTTGGCGTTGGGGGGAGATGGCCGGCGGGGTCCTGCCCGGCCACGGGAGGGGTTTGCAGCCCGCGCTGTGGTGGGAACAGGCTGTGTAATTAGGAGCATCCATTCCCGGCTCGGCGCGGAACAGCTGGGTAAATTACAGCCGTGTTTGTGTTTCGTTTTGCAATGAGAGGGTTTGTCATAAAGCAGAGAAAACCTCGATCAGCCTTTAAAAAAAAAAAAAAAAACCAAAACAAACCCAAACAACCCTCGAGGGTGCTTGTGTGCCTCGGTGGGAGATGGACACCATCCTGCAGGGACAGGGATGGGGACCAAGCTCTTGCCCAGGAGCGGGTCTGAGTCTGGACCTGCACTGGGCACTGTGAGGTCAGTGGGACCCAAACCCCAAAACAAGGAGGTCGTGTGAGAGAAATCCCCTAAAACTCACCAAACGTGAGCGGATGGAGCACTGTGACTATTCTGCCGTTAGTAGGTTGTTTATTAATTAGGATGATAGGGGAGACTTGGGAGTGAGGGAGAGGGTCCAATGCCTCCACCAGGAATGCTTCTGCCGAGGGTTGATTTTGGAGGTATTCACCGGGCAAAAAGGTCTCGCAAAGGGTGTAACACTCCCCTGCAATCACTGCTAAATAACGAGCCCGAATGACTCGTCAGTAATGAGTCAGCCAAAAGCTGAGCGCTGAAGAAGAGCCCCTATAGAGCTGCATGAAGGATGTGGGCCCAGAAGCAGTGTGAGGGCTGGAGATGGTCGGGAATGCATTGGGATGAGACCGTGTTCCATGGAGGAGAGAAAGGTGTGGGTGAAACAGCCGTGGCCAGGAGGAGAATGCTCCCCTGGGTGGAGAGGATCATCAGCAGTGCCCAGGGACATTGTCCCTCACCACTGAACTCCCTCTCTGAGTCCATGTTGGAGGTCACCTGGCGCTCGGCCACAGTTGTCTGTCCCAGGTGCATTTTTGTGGTGGCCTTTGGTCACCAACATATGGGTTTTATCTGCTCACGGTGAGCAGAACTGGCCAGGACACCAGTCTGCCCACTGCTGCCCTTGCAATGTGATGGGGTCACCACCCCCAGAGCCATCCTGCGTTGCCTGTGCTCTTCAGTGGAGCTGTCTCATATTTAAAGATGAAAAAATCACCGTAGATTGATAAAATGATTTGCCAGAGGCCACACAGAAAGCTGCTGTCAGATCAAGGACTCTTTTTCAGGTCCCACATCCTCCTGTGCCCCCATCTCCTTGACTCCTCCGCAGTTTCTGCCTCTCCTTGGACTCCCACTAGGTATTTTTTTCCACCGTTGCCAACGTGGAGAAAAACATTTCAAAGTCCATTCCTCTGTCACACTCCCTCCAAAGAGCCCCGATCCCATTTAAAGTTTTCCACAGCTGAACTTTCCCTTTCCTGAACCTCCTTAATCACTTCTTCATCCAGTTCCATCTTGAATAAATTAACCGCGAGTGAATTTGCCTTGCAGGAGATTAAGTGTCCCATTGATTGAAAAATCCTGTGAAAAGCATAGCTGCTTCTCCATTCCTCCCTAATCCCCCGCATTCCCGCATCACCAGCTAGACATACCTTCCTTTCCTGATTTCTTTCCATTTAATCAAAATATTTTAAGGCTCAAAATGAGCTTTGCAACCTCTCCGCAATGTACCCAGGGAGCCTGCTGTGCCAGGCAGGGGGTTATTCCCTTAAAAAGTCAGGAATTTGCTGGATGCAAAAAGGCTGAGGGGTCTCTGGGGGCTGGGATCACGGTGTGTATGGGGCAAGGGGCTGGGGAAAAGATGCTGGTTAGTAAAGTGCAGGTAAAAGCCAACAGCACTTCAGGGGCAATAGGGAGAATTTAAAAGTTATGCAATAGAGAATAATAAATGAAGATAAATTGGGACTAAATAAACGAAGCAGAACCAGACCCAGGACTGTCGCAGGTGGCTTGATGGTGGTAGTAGACTCCTCTGGGAGGGGATGCTGGGGACGGGCACGTCCCTTTGGATCAGCGCAGGAGCCTACAGGTACATCCAAATGGCCACCAATTTTTAAGCGCTGAACTCTCTGAGAAATTTCCCAGGGAAACGCTGGCTCCTCCATCGCCTGATGCCTTCAAATCAAGGACGGATGTTGTTCTGGGAGATGTGTGCTCCAGCCAAACGCCATTTATTGGGTTTAGCAGCGAGACAACTGGCAGGAATTAATTTCTGTGACACAGGGAATTTCACCCGACAATGTTTTAACTATGGGGGAAAAAATAAAAATACCCCAATAATTCAATCGCTGCCGAGAAGCTGTGACTGTAATTGCTTCAGACACTGAAGCACGGCAGCGTTTGGGGGTTTATGTTGCCCTGCCGTGCTAGAAGCACTGTGCAGGCCACTTGTGCACGTGTAATGAAATAAAAAAAAAAAAAATTGCAAACTGAGCTTGACACATCGTTTTGGGGTTTGCTGTGAGCCTGCGGTGACAGAGAGAGTCATCCCGTCCCCAGCCCGGGCAGGACACGGGGGAGCAGGACCCAGCCCGGCTGCGGATGCCGGTTTGCTGGCAAAGCAGAAATTCAGTTTCCACTCCCCTCACTGCACAGGCAGAGCGGAGGCTCCTCGGGTATTTCCACCAACAGCCTGGTTTTCCTTTTTTTTTTTTTTTTTTTTTTTGTGGTGTTGTTTTTTCCCAGGATGAAAGTTAAAAATATGTCCTCAGACATGTTGCTCTGAGCAGTCTGCGCTTTTCACATTTAATCCCTTTGCTTTGCTTTTGTTTTCTCCATAAGGAGCACATGAAAAGGAAGGCGAGGGCGGGCTTGTTTGGTTCTTATTTTCTTTTAAAGCTTCATTTATTAGCCAAGCCGTGACGCAAGGGCCTGCCGCTACGCTCTTTGCAGAGGGCTTTGCTTGTGGCCGGAGGGGGTGGGGGAATTGCAACCCTCCGGGGAGGGCTGGGGGGGAGATTTGGGGTGACCCAAGGGTGCACGGGGAGGGAGAAAGCTGGGATGGAACAGGGGGTGGCTCCCTGGAGGATGCTCCAATTGGATTTGGGTGATTTGGGATGGGACTTTTTTTTTTTTTCAGGGAAAACCAAACCAAACTATTTAGCGCGCAGGTTTATAGACCACAAAGTAAAGGAAGGGGTTTGTAAGCAACCTGTGAGCAGCATCTCTGAGAGCCGATGTCAGGGAACACTTCACACATCCCTGCGACCGGCACCTTTCAAACAGCTGGAAAAGCCCTTTCCCGAGCTGCCAAGTTTCCATGAGAATTTGACAGCTCCAGCTAACTAATCATTTAAATTTAACCGAAAAGGGAAAACAATGCCATTGTCTCTGGGAAACAAAAATTCTGTTTTCTTGAGCTTCACAACCCCTCTGCATTCGTGGCAGAGTCTGTAAATATTTGGGCTTTTCTTTGAGCTTCCAGCCCTGACGTAGGGCAGGGGAATTGGGGGAATGGGTGGTTCATCCTCGTCATCGTCTCGCCTTTGAAAGAGATTCCCCTGATGTCGGGAATATTAATGGCTGGTGTGATAGTATTAATATGTGAATATTAATTAATGGGAAAGTCTCCGCTGGGATTTTCCTGCTGTGGGGGATAATCAAAGCGGAAGGGGGGGATTAAAGTGGAGCTGCACTGAGAATTTCATGTTAAATTCTGTCTGAGTTAAATTCTTCAATTGGAATGAAGAATTTAAAAATGAGAACGTCATCTCCTGAGATGTCACAACCTTTATTTCTTTTAACTTTCGAAGTCTTTTTCTCTCCCCCTCCCACACCCTTTCACATCCCCCACAGTCCCCCCCCGTCTCTGACCACGAGCGAATGGGCATCGATAGTGTGGCAGAGGCAGAGGGACACGAGAAAACTCCTTGTACAGGTCAGGGAGAAGGTACCAAATTTCCCTGAGCTTCTGGATGCTATTGAGGACCATTCCAGATGGTTATTATTTTCCCCTAATTAATCTCCTTGTTAGCAATGAAGCTGTAAGACAGGAAGTATTTCCATGAGAATCTTTAAACGCTGCTTAGATTTTCGGAGGTTTTAATTTGGTGAGCAATTCCGTTTTATAGCGATGGAATAAAAGAAAGAGTGTTTAGTGCCTTTGCAGAAGCAGCGTTTTTTTTTTTTTTAAAAAAAAAAAAAAAGACCATTTCTGGTGTAACAGGGAACATCTGTGCCGGGGATGGTCGCTTTGCCGGGTCGGGGCGGTGCAGAACTAAGGAGCTCCTGTTTATCTGCCGATCCGGACTTGGATGGTTGCATCCACCGATAGGACTTTGGTGCAGATTTATTTTGGGCTAACACATTGGGAGCAGAAGACGCCAATAACCCGTGGTTCGGAGTATTTTTGAACTAGCCTGTAAGGAATGGTCACATTCCTCAGGTCCTGCTCTCTTCCTCCTTTGGTTTGCTGTTTTGTACTATTCTGGTCAAATCCGCAAGAAAAAGTGAGAAAAATGCTTGCAATGTCCCAGATACATCTCAACTAGTGGCCTGCACCCTTGGTGGGTGTATGTGGGTTTTTATCAGCTCCTCTTATTTGAAAGAACAGATAGATGCCCAACATCCTCACTCACCGCTGAGCTGGGGGTCAAAATGTATGGCTCTGGGCTGCTTATAAGAGAAAACCCACATTGGAGCAAAACTGGAAATTCACTTTTTCAGCCTTTTGGTGGGGAAAAGTCCTTGTGGATCCCAGTGTGATTTGCAGTTACTGCTGTGCCAGCTCCTAGGTATTCCTTGGGGAATTGTCCTTCTTACACATCCATGTCCTGAAGATACTCTTGGCATGAAAAGGTTCCTACCTCAAGGTTCCTACCTTGAGGGGGGGGGCACCTCTGTCCCCCCTTCCCAGGGGCAGCCGTGGGGACCTCAGATGGATGCTGAGGGTTTCTGTGCCATCCTGGTGAGGTGCCAGCCGTGAGCTGACGCGGTGATGGGGGTCCCCCACTCCTCCCCGTGCTGCCAGATGGTTTTGGAGACTTTGCTCACTGCCAGGCATTCGTTCGCCCCCATTCCATCTGATGGCCATTACCTCTAAGCAGCAGTGAGTCATCATCCCTGGCTTATTGCTGCCTGCTGTCGTGGGAAGGGGAAGTCAAAATAGTCAAAATAGTGGTTTTGTTGCTTGCACTGAGTCAGGTCGGGGGAATGATGGTGTCCTCCCAGCAAGAGACCCTCTCCTGACACCTCCTGACCCACGTACCGGGAGCTTGGGCTGGGAATCATTTTATTCCCCACCAGCAATGGCTGTGGGTTTGCTTCCACACCTCCCATCCAGCCTCTGGGCACTGACGGACCCCTCTTTCCTGCAGGCTGGTGGTGGGAGCTCCCTACGAAACCAACGGCCAGCAGAAGACGGGAGATGTCTACAAGTGCCCGGTGACCAGCGACACCCACAGCAACTGCACCAAACTCAACCTAGGTACCGCACACCCCCGGGGCAGCCAGGGGAACCGGGCATTTTTAACGCGGTGTTTTTTATCACTGCTTCAGTCTGTAAAGAGGCACCCTCTCGTATTGTCCAGATTGTCCCCAGAAGCACGAGGACTGCATGTTTTGGGAGAATTTTTAGTTAAGGAATTATTTCAGGTGTTCACGCTACTCCCAGTGCTGAGCTTTAAGCAACGTTCAGGTAAATCAAGTGAATTGGAAGTAAAAAAATTATTTTTTTAATAGAGCTTGAATTGGTTTGTTAAATGATCAGGATAAACTTATTGATGGATAATGGTCCCGCTAGGAAATACCTGACTCCGGTCTGGCAGACTTCCCAATCCCATCTCCCTGGATGGAGGGAGCGAGCTCTTTCTCAGGGTTTCTCGTGCTGGTCCAGCCCCAACCGTGCCAACAGCACAATATCACGATATCTGGACGTGCCCTCCCTGGGTTGGGGTAATGCAAAGCACAGGGGGGACAAGTCCCCTTTGCTGCTCAAGGTGGGACACCCGATGGGTACATCCCTGTCTCAGCAGGGAACGTGAGAGATAGGGACTTTCTCATGGTCCTGAGGAGCATCGCTGGGATTTGGGGGCAAGGTCTAGAATTTTTCAACACTGGAGCATCTGGAGCAGCTGTTCTCACTTTATTTTTCATCATTATGAATCTGAACTGTCCTGGGTTTCTATAAGAGCTGATAAGAGAGGAGGAACTTTGGATGAGCTGCAATGTTTGATTGATTGGCTCCAAATATTTTCTTTTTTTTTTTTAACATTGTTTTCTTTTTTCCTTTTTTTTTTTTGTTTGTTATTTGCTGTGAGAACATTGAGATTCTTCAAGGAAATAAATTTCCTGTGTGTGTAAATTTGAATCTTGCTAAAAAGCAATCTTTTTTCCATTGGAAACGAGTTTCAGATGAAAAGATCAGTGCCACAAGCACATCCTATTTCATTTTTTTTTTTCCCCTAATTAACTTGTCTAGTTAGCACAATCCACTGAGGCCCTTTGAGTAAAACCAGACGCGCAGCTGCCCTGGGGGATGTCAAGCTGACAGCGAGCCTGCGGCAGAGATGACCGTGGCGTGGAGAAGGATGAGCTGTCGTGGGACCCGGGGCTCTGCCCCTGCCCTTCCCACACCGAGGGGGCAGTGGATGCAGGAGTTGGCGGGGAGCATCCTGCTCCCCATCCCAGGGCCACGGGTGCAAGGTGTAGCCTACTGGGTACCAGAGCAGGACAGCGGGGTGTCAGCATCCGCAGCCGGCATCCTGGAGAGTTTATAAAGTGGGATAAAGCCCCTTTTTCTCAGGCTTTGCATGGAGACAGGAGGTCAGGGCAAGCTCAGGGTGCGTGGGTGAGAGGGGGCTGCAGGGGGAGAAGCGAGGGGCTGCTGGAGGCTGCTCAGCATCAGGCTGGGCTCCCTCAAGCTCCGACTTGTGGATCTGGGTTTACACCTGGGGGCTGAGCTTCCCTTCAGTTTAAACCTCAGCAAGAAACTTCCCAAGGCCATAGGCAGAGAAACCAACACCCCAATTTTACCATTTACTGCCCAATGTCCCCTTTCTCGGTTTGATTCTCGGTCAGGACAGCAAAAGGGGAGCCCTGGGTTGTGGGGAGCTGCATTGCCTAGAACCCTGAAGCAGGGAGAGGGTGGCTGGGGGTTGGCATGGCTGGACCCCCCCAGGCAGAGGGAGATTTGATGCCCTCATGGAGCTGAGCTGGAGGAACGAAGGGCTTAAGCAGCGTTTGTGTCACAGCTAAAGGATATTAGCATTATTAGCACTAACAGAAAGACAGGGCTGCCCCGGGGACCGTTCCTGGTCTCTGGGCTGACATGGGAAATGAAAGATAAATCAGCCACTAAATGCCTGCTGGCCTGGCAATAAAAGATGAGATGCTGGAGCTGCTCAGAGGGGTTTCTTCCTAAATATTGACTGTGTAAGAGATGCTGTCTCTGACTCACAGCTCCAGTCCCCAGCAGACGTTCCTCTTTATTGGTTGAAAGAAAGAAACCATTGTCGGTTGGTAAGAAAAAAAACCCAATTCTCATCTTGACAGCTCTTTCCAAAAAAACCCAAAAGCACAAATTCTGCAGCATAAGCATGCCCAGACAGCTCTCCTCTGGTGTTGAGCTGGGTTCCCTCTTGCTCCAGAGATGCCGAGGGGCAAGATGGGGACATGGCGAGGGGGTGGCTGGCATCCCCTCCCAGCGGCTGTCTCTAACCACATCCTTTCTCTAAAGGACGGGTGACGCTCTCCAACGTCTCCGAGAGGAAGGACAACATGCGTCTCGGCCTCAGCCTGGCCACTAACCCCAAGGACAACAGCTTTCTGGTGAGAAACAGGGGGCTTTTGGCACAGCCGGCATACAAATACCCCTCTCTGTGTATTTGTATATATGCTGTGTGCACAGCAGGGCTCAGAAACCTCACCTTCCATGGGGAAAAAGATGCCAAAGGAGAGGAGAGCCCTTGCAAAGCAACAATTAAAAAGTGGCAATTTTAGTCTCATCCCTGATGGTTGATTTTTCTTCCCCCCCCCCAGGCCTGCAGCCCTCTCTGGTCCCACGAGTGCGGGAGCTCCTACTACACCACGGGCATGTGCTCCCGGGTCAACTCCAACTTCAGGTTCTCCAAGACGGTGGCTCCGGCTCTGCAGAGTAGGGGAAACAATCTGCCCTGCAGCTCTAACCCCGCCTTTGAAGTCGGAGGGAATTTCTGTTCTCTAATCGCTTCAGTCCCATTGAGAAAACAAAGCGATGTCAGTGTTTGAGCGAAGGCAAGAGAGCAGAGGAAATGGTTGCAGGGAAGTGATTCAAAGGGGGTTACGTACACAGACATCTGGTAAACATTTTCCTTTTGACTGACACCCAGGGAGGACAAAAAATACCTTATTCTTCCAAAACCAGAAAGAAAAGTATCCAGAATATTTTATCAGCACAGCTAGGAAGGCAAAATAGGGAAAGAATTCAGACCTTGGCCACAGAAAAGAAAGAGCTCATTGATGGAAAGCTAAATATTTTGGCCCGAATTTGTAAATTCGGGTACGTGCTTTTATTTTGAGGTATTAAATAAGCTTCCTGGCTTCCCTGTAGGTGGTAAGTAATTGCAGAAGCCTCTCCTGCCCCATCAGGGCTACCAGAAGCTCCTTGGCCTAGCCGGGCACAGGGTGCGATGCCCCAGCTCCATCACCCTTTTGCTGTTGATTAATTCTCACAACATGGAGCAGGGCATGTGAAAAGGGGACTTTTGGGGGGCAGAGGCAGCAAAGGCAGAGCCCACCACAGAATTCTCAGTGTGCTTTCCCTCTTTATGGCCGGGAGATGCTTTTAACCCTCACTGCAAAGGGTAATTGTTTTTTTTTAGAGAGAAGCTGACTAACGAGCCGAGTGTTATCATTCAGCAAGTGGGATGTGGGATGGATGCTCCTCTCCCTGGGTCCCGGGGTGAGCGGGGGATCGAGGTGGTGGCACACAGATGAGGACCACAGTGATGGAGAGACTCATGTGAGACCCCAGTCCATGGATGCCTAACCCGTAAAAGACTATAGAAGGTGGAAAGAGCAACCAATAGATATTTCTCACTGGAAAATTCAGCATCTTCTGGTTTTCTGCAACTTTTCTAAATTATGTTATAAAATATAAGCAAGCTAGAGAGGTGATGCTGAGCAATTTTCAATGCTGAAAACCAGTTGACTGCCTGAATCCTTCATGGCTCGTGCTGTGGAGCTGAGTCCTGGGGTCCCCGCTGGGGTTCTTGGCTGCCTCGTCGCTGGAGGATTTAACGGGAAAGGGGAGGAAATGCGTTATATGGTGAGTACAGGCAGGGCTGAGGAGTGACTCAGGGGTAAAGCATGGCTCTGCGGGAGGACCGGAGGCTGGATCCTGCCTGCAGCGGGCCACTCTTTGAAGTATGCAACTATATTAGACCAGATAAAGGTCCAAATCTGAATCAGAAAAGACCTCGCTGAGTGTTATTCTTAGAAAGTTATCCGGTCTTTTCTCGGCAGAGAGGATGCTTGTGGCTTCTCTCCACCTTGTTGAAGACCAAAGGTCTTTATGAATGATTGAAATGAGATATATTTTTTTTTCAAAGAAATCATAAGAGCACGTACCTGACTGTGAGGAATGAAGCCATAAATCTCCCCTTTACAAGCGTTGCCAAGAGCTTTCAATAACACACTGCATATTTTTCACAGGATGCCAGACGTACATGGACATAATCATAGTTCTGGATGGATCAAACAGCATATATCCTTGGGTTGAAGTGCAGCACTTCCTGATCAACATCTTGAAAAAATTTTATATTGGCCCCGGCCAGATACAAGTAAGACCCTGCACAACTCGTGGGTCCCCCCGTGTCGGGCAGAGTCCCCTGGCCACGCTCACGGGGTTGTTTTAGCATCCCTTTTCTGCCAATATGCTGGAATTTGGCACCCTGCTTGTTCGTAATAAACTTTCGGTGTGTGGATTTTAAAGCTGAGCCCATGGAAATAACACTCACATTAATGCCCCTAAAGGAGGGATGGAGAGAGCAGCACCCGCACCCCGAGCAGGCACGGGGAGGATGAAATCATACGGAAATATAGAAATATTGCCGTGTTCTGAAGCAGCTTGTTGCAGCTGTGAAGAGCTCTCCATCCTCTCCCTATTAATAACCGTGGGGTGATTTGGGCAGGGATTTGGGCAGGGGTATCCTCAACAATTTGCACAAATAACCCCCGTTGGGTCCCGTCTCGAGATGCTGTGGGCTCAGCATGTCTGTGTCACCCCAAAACCTTTATAGCAGGGCAGGGGTGAGAGCTGTCAGAAAATAGAATCAAAACTGAGCATTATCAGTGGTCTCATAGAGGGAAAACTGGGGCAAATCGGGACAGAGTGATTGATTTAATTCTTAATTTTCAATGCTCATTGTGTCGCAGGCCCCGGCTACGCGGCGGGTTGCTGGTGTCCTTTGTGATATTCCTTTAATCCCTAGGTCGGAGTTGTTCAGTACGGAGAGGACGTCGTCCACGAGTTTCATTTAAATGACTACAGGTCTGTAAAAGATGTGGTAGCGGCTGCCAGTCACATAGAGCAAAGAGGAGGTACAGAAACCAGGACAGCTTACGGGATAGAGTTTGCTCGGTAAAAATCCCTCACCTTCCTCTTCCTCTTGATAACAAGTTTAAAATCGCTGGGGTTTTTTTTTGGTGGTTTTTTTTTTTCCTTTCCTCTCCTCCCCTCCATTTTCTCTCACTGCTTAGAAAGCAGGGGATACCGCCAGGCTAAAAATGCTTTTTTCAAAACCGCTTGGTCTTTAATTGTTGCTTTACAAACCATGCTTCGTAAGAACCGCTGGGTCCTCGGCGGCGGCTGGACCAGAAGGAGGGCGCGGAGACGGGCTCTGAAAATGTTATCTTCTTGCTGAAAGCAGCCAAAGCTGAGGTCTCAGCCCCCAAATGCTACCCCAGATGCCACCTAGCCCAGGCTACCACCGCTCAGCCCCCCCGTTGGGTCCCAGGGAGCTCGGCACAGACCCCACTCACACCTTCAGCTCCTCCGTTATCTGGGATGAGCCCCCGCTCCTGTCCATTTTTACAGCAGCCCAACCTGCTGCAGATTTAGGGCGTTTTGCTGAATTCAAGTCCCCTCTCCTGCAAGGCTCCGTCAGTGGAAAAAAACCCTTTTAAAGCCCTAAAATGTTTCCCGAGGGTCCTGCACCCCCTTGCACCTCCCCAAGGGCTGGTAGCCCACCCGATGCCACTTGGGGCTTTATGGTGTGGGTGATGGGACTTGTGGCGGTGGGAAACGGGGTGGGTTTGGCGGTGGGAGCTGGGACCGGACCCCTTGGCGAGGCTGAGCAGCCCAGGGCATCTCTTCAATTACAGCTCGGAAGCGTTTCAGAAAGGTGGCCGGAAAGGGGCAAAGAGAGTAATGATTGTAATCACAGATGGAGAGTCGCACGACAGCCCAGACCTGGAGAAGGTGATCGAGGACAGCGAGAAGGACAATGTCACCAGATACGCGGTGGCGGTACGTCTCGGGGGGGAGCATTTCAACAGCCAAACGGCTGCAAAAGCCGTGCAGAGCTCAGCTCCCAGCGTGTTCACAGGGGTCCTCGCTGCTGGTTCTGCTTTTGCAGGAGGCGGGGGGATGCTCGGCTGTGGCTGGGGACAGGCAGGACCCTGCATTGCGCCAGGCACCTGAATTCCATGAGGGGAGCCCAGCCTGGGCTGCCTGGAGGAATTACGGCAAATCCTGGTTTGCTCCCGCAATGGGGTGTCAGAGGCCAAGGCTGTCAGGCTCCTTCCACATGACAGGCTGAGAGAGTTGGGGGGGTTCAGCCTGGAGAAGAAAAGGCTCCGGGGAGAGGCCCTAAAGGGGCTCCAGGAAAGCTGGGGAGGGACTCTGGATCAGGGAGGGGAGCCCTAGGAGGAGGGGGAAGGGTTTGACACTGAAAGAGGGGAGATTGAGATGAGATCTGGGGAAGAACTTCTTTGCTGTGAGGGTGGTGAGAGCCTGGCCCAGGTTGCCCAGAGAAGCTGTGGCTGCCCCATCCCTGGAGGGGTTCAAGGCCAGGTTGGAGGGGGCTTGGAGCAACCTGGTGTGGTGGGAGGTGTCCCTGCCCAGGGCAGGGGGTGGCACTGGGGTGGCTTTAAGGTCCCTTCCAACCCAAACCATTCTGCAATTCTCTGGTTCTATGACACCCCTCAGGTGCTTTGGGATGGCTCTACCCAGCACATGAAACCCCCCTGAGTCTCGCCTTTCTGTTTCAAACCTAGGTCTTGGGTTATTATAACAGAAGAGGAATCAATCCCGAAGCCTTTTTGAATGAGATAAAATTTATAGCGAGCGACCCAGATGACAAGCATTTCTTTAACGTCACTGATGAAGCAGCACTCAAAGACATCGTGGACGCGCTGGGGGAAAGGATATTTAGCTTGGAAGGTGAGAGATGCTGCTCCCTGACACATCCCATCCGGCCAGGCTTTGGTGGATTGCTTCAGATGTGCTGTTGGTCCTCAACTTGGTGAATTTGAACAGATCACACCGGGGGTTTCCCTAACACCTCTTTGATACAGAACCTCAAATCACACTTTGAATATCTCCATATGTAAAGAAACATCTTCATTTTGAGTGGTTTCCATCCCTCAAGCATCAGGAGCACAGATGCCCTCTCCTCAAAAGGTGACCCCTCATTCTTGCAACTGTTATTCGCAGAGCTTTGATGGCCCTGTCATTTATAGCAAACCTTGGAAATTTGGCAATGGGGGTCATCTGGGTGTCAGCGTCTTTCTCACCCATCAAATTCCACTCAATCCCTGCCGGGCTATAAACAGGCAAAAAAACCACACACCGTTTGCCAGAGACTCCCTGGAATGTCAGGCATCGAGGGTTATGGGAATAATATGAGGGGTTTTTTTGGTTTATTGGCTGAAATTAAATATCAAAAAATATTTTTGTTCAAAATGACAGCACTTCTGTCTGCCTTGTGACAAGTTTGTCGGTCTCCGAAACTAAATTTATCTAAATTTCATAGGAAAAGCACATCCTGGGACGAACAATTGAAACAGAAGATGGACAGCTTTCACTGGAAATTAAACATCTAGGGATTTGGGGGAATTTTGGTCAAACCAGCTCACAAACTCCCCACCAGTTTGCCAGTTGTCTCAGTCCAGTCCACCCTGAGAAGCCCAATGCTTCTCAGCGGAAGAAAGCTTCCCTGGGCGAGAAGCTTCACCTAGTTGCAATTATGAAGTGAAATCCTCTAAATCCACATTTTTGTGTGGCCTCGCAGCTTGGAAAGGAGAGAACCGCACCAAGGCAGAGCTCCCAGTGTCTATTAATGGCACAAATTTGCGTAATTGTGGTGATTTAGGGAGAAACAAGCACGTTTATGGCAACTGAAGTCCTATGTGCCCCAGGTGGGGTGGAGGTGGACACTCAGCCCCTCCAGGAAGGCAAAGCTCTCCATTAAATACAAATTCCTTTTTTTTTTTTTTTTTTTTAAGGAACCAACAAGAATGAAATCTCCTTTGGACTGGAAATGTCCCAGACTGGATTTTCATCGCATGTTGTGGAAGTAAGAGAGTAAATGTGGGGTTCTTTTTTTGCTTTTTATCGTTGTTGGCAGCTGCGGGGCGGGGGGGGAAGATGGGTAGTTTGGGCAAGTTATTAATCATGAAGCTAAATTGCTAACAGGAGAATAAAGAAGAAAATGCTGTTGCTGGTGGTTTATCCCATGGGGAAGGGAGCTGCTGGGAGACCTAAAGGTGTTGGGACGTGCCATGGGGGAAGGTGCTTGTGGGTGGTGGGATGCAGAGGATGCTCAGCCCCCTTCCGCCCACGGGCTCTGCGGGCTGGCAGGTCCGAGTGAAAAGCCAGGAGGAATTTCTGCTTGGGCTTTTCCTGGGTTATTATAACGGAAGAGGAATTAATCCTGGGGAGGAAAAGCACACTGGAAAGACAGGAACGGGGTGGAAATGTCATTCCAGCATGTTTTAAAATCTCCATCTTTCCAGGTGTGCTTTGGAGAATGGTTTGCTTGATTATCTTTTTTTAATTATTATTATTATTGATTATCTTTTTTCTTTTCCATCTGTGAGATTTCTCCTCTTTTTCTGTAAAATGTGAGATTTCTGGGAGGGACCATTTTCTGTTTTTCTCTTCTGCACCCTGCAGCCTCCATGAAGTGTATAGTGGAGGATTTGGGCTTTGAGGGACCCCCATACGTGTTCTCACGCAGAACCAGCCCATCCAGTCCCCTCAACCATCTCAGCACGAGTCGGCTTTGTCCATATTGGGCAGTGGGGGGAAGAATTGCCTTCACTCGGTAAGAAATATCTTCAAACCACTCCTGTTCTCCCACAGGATGGGATCTTGCTGGGGGCTGTGGGTGCCTATGACTGGAATGGAGCCGTCCTGAAGGAAACCAGCAGCGGGAAGATCATTCCCTTGCGGGAATCTTATCTCCAGGAGTTCCCGGAGGAGCTGAAAAATCATGGAGCCTATTTAGGTGAGAAAGACGAATGAGCCTCTCCTGCCAGGGCTGAATTCATGATTTTATGACTTAATAATAGGAAGCACAACATATTTCTCAAATGACTAAGAGCAGCCAGCACTCCCAGCGTAGGTCGTACTGTGCTGGGCTGTTTGTGAGCTCCCGTTGGCGTTGTCCCTTGCTCGGGGATGCCACGTACGTGAGCATCCTCGCCTGGGAAGAGCCCAGTGTCGACCACGGCGTTCAGCCCAAAAGCAATTTAAATGCAGAAGTAGCTCAGACACCGGCCAGCCCGAGGTCATCTACAGTGCTTACTGGAATGGTTTTTTTTTAAGAAAACTGATGAAATTCCATGCCTAGGGAGGAAATACCTGCTGGGTTAATCCGTTCCATGTGCGGCTGCTGAAGGCCTGGAGTAAAAATATCAGCCTGGTTTGGGAAATGAAGCCTCTCGTCAGAGACGTGCGTGCCAGGCTGAGCCACCCCATGGCAGGGAGGGGGGTGGGATGCTGTGGGGTTGCCCACCGGTGAGTCGGGGCTTCTTCCTCCACTGGGGACACAAACAGCCCCTGGACACATGGCTCATCTCTTGGGGTGACAGCAGAGTGTCCCCCGCGCTCGGCTGCGAGCTCCTGGAGCAGGGACAGCTGCGGTTGTGCAAGGGGTATCCATGGCAGTACCCGGGAGCTCAACTGGGATCTTTCTTTCCCATTATCTGGAGTAAAAAATCCAGAAATATTAAGGAAACGCCGGTGCATCTTGCTGTTGAGCAGCCCAGCTCACTCAGTGCCAAGACCTGGGGGTTTCAAGGCTGATGCTTGGTTTAGGATTATCCCCCCCAGGAGGGGAATATTGAGGGAGACAGAGACCCCAGGTAAGGCCAATGCCCAGGGAAAGGAGTGCATAAATCCCAATAATCCCTGGAGATACTCAAAATTCAACTGGATATGACCCCGAGTGATCTGATCCAGCTTCACAGTTGGCCATGCTTTGAGTTTCTAATAATTTAAGTAGCGTTTAAAACTGACTGTGAACACGCAGGAACCCGGAGCTGGGTTTGAAAAATAGGATTTTGCAGCCCCAGCGTTACATTCCTACATAAGCTCATCTGCAACCGCGGGGAAGTGTCACAGCCTGGCATGCGACCCGTGGGGTTGGTGATCCCGGCATGGAAAATAACCCTTCTTGGAGGGAAAAGAGGGATTTCTCAGGGTCATTTGCTCACTCAGGGTTATTTCCATAAGGACTCAGATCTTGATTGATTTGTGGCTTTTATTGGGCTCTGGATGTTAATGTCAAGCATCAGCAAAGTCTTTCACGCCTGGTTTGGGATGCGGCATAGCCGGGGTCCTGACGAAGCAGTGCAGGCTGCAGGCTCCCGGCATGCACACACCTTGCTAGCATTTGATGTGAGCCATGGAACAAAACACTTATCAGGTTGGGAATTGGACTTGTGTTGATTAGAGAAGGATTTTTCACGGGGTTTGCCAGCTGTGTTCAGCATTGCCAAAGCTCTGGGTGCAGCTGAGCAGCTCAGGGTGTAGGTAGGATCTGAGCAGGTGGCTAAAAGCCCAGGGTCAGGGCACTGGGCTTCATTTGAATGACTCTTATCTTTGAAGAAAATCTGGGTTTCTAGCTTCCCGACCTGGGAGGCGGCCAGAGTTGTGTCAGCAGCTGGGGGCTAATGGAAAGCAGATCGCTGGATCAGGAGCAGGCAGGGAGCCGCTCACCCTGCATCTGCTTCCACATCCAGGTTACACCGTCTCCTCCGTCATCTCCACCGAGCACGAGCGGATTTATGTCGCGGGAGCGCCCAGGTTCAACCACACCGGGAAAGTCATCATTTTCAGCATGCACAACAACCGAAACCTCACCATCCACCAGGCGCTGAAGGGAGAGCAGGTAACGTCGGGGCCACATGCTGCCGAGGATGCTGCGTGGATTTTTTTTCCACCTCGGTAAATCCTCCCCCTTCATTTTGCAAATCATTCTGTTTAAATGGCTCAGCATCCACAGGCAGCTGGGGATGTTCTGGTCATCGCTGCACCCCCAGCTCCGAACCACGGGGAGGGAGAGGGGGATCCCTGTAGCAGGGATGGGGCTTGGAATATCCCTGCGGTCCCCACTGGGGGGGCTGTGGCAGTGCCCCTGCACGCTGGGAACATTGCTCCCATCACCTCCTCTGTCTCCTCCAGATCGGCTCCTACTACGGCAGCGAGATCAACTCCCTGGACGTCAACGGCGACGGCGTCACCGATGTTTTGCTCGTGGGAGCCCCCATGTACTTCAGCGAGGGCAGGGAGAGGGGGAAGGTCTATGTCTACACCCTGCGGGAGGTACATGGCAGCACGGCGGGGCGAGCTGGGGAGGTTGCAGGGGCCAGGGTGCTAGCAGGGGAACTCTGTCCCCTCGTGTCACGTCCCTGGGGTGGCTTCAGGCTGCGTGCACCCACCAGATCCCGTCAAACATCATGGGGCACGGCAGCCCGGTCCAGAGGCTTGGCAGCATTTTGCTGTTGTGGCTGCTGAGAGACTCGGGGAGGATTTGTCTGTTTTTCTTGTTTCTAAACAGTCCGGGGGGCCGGGGGGGGGGGTGTTGCTCGTTGCCAGCGAAGGATGTCCAGCCTGTGCTGAAGTGGAGCCACCTCATCTCAAGGCTTCTCTGCTTCCAGCCAGGCAAGATCCCTGGCCCTGAGAAGGTGATGCACAGGGTGCATGGGGTCTTTGCAATGTCTCTCTGGAGAAACAATCTCCATCCACTTTGTTTCCCCCAAAACCATTCCCTCCAAGAGCACCCTCCTGCCCAGGGTCACAGGAAACAGAAAGATCGGTCCCCCCACCATGGCTTCGGGGCACAGACAGGACACGTGCCACCCTTGTCCCCTTCCCTGGCACCCACCAGCGCTCTGGGGCAGGACCAGCTTTCCTGCCTCCCTCCAAGCTGGCTAAAAATACAGTTTCTGAACCAAATCCATCAGGCTCTGGGGGTGTCCAGGGCAGCAAGCAGGTCGTGCTTTACATCCAAGGCTGCAGAGCCCACCCGGAGTGGTCCCAACATCTAAAGCACAACTTTTTATGCAATTATTTACATAAGTTGCTATAAAAGGAAGGCAAAGCAGGTGTGGGGCTGGGGAGGAGCTCATCCATCCCCAAAGACATGCTGAGTAGAAAGTCCTACAGCCCCAGGAGGACTCTCACCTCCTTCCTTAGAGAAACAGCTTACACATCACCGCATCTTCTTTGCTTGCCTTTGAGGGTTTTCTCCTCTTGCCAGGCTTGCTGCTGATCGTTTTGGGGTGGGTTTTTTTTTTGCCTTTTCTCTTTGGCTGGCCCGGCAGAACCGCTTCGTTTCCAGCGGTGCCCTTGTAGACCTGCAGAGCTACCAGAACTCCCGCTTCGGCTCCTGCATCGCCGCCGTGCCCGACCTCAACCAGGACTCCTACAACGACCTTGTCGTCGGGGCACCTTTGGAGGACGAGCACCAGGGAGCGATATACATCTTCCTCGGCTTCAAAGACACCGTCCTGAAGAAGTATAAGCAGGTACAGCTCTCGGGTGCTTCAGTTGTCCTCATTTTTCATCAGAATAGATGTCACTTGTGTCCATTTTAAGGACTGATAGAGCAGGATCGATTCACATGCAGTACTGCGTTGTTAATTATTATTGCTGGATATTTTCCCTTGTGAGGAGTCCAAGACAAAGAAAACACAGGGTATGGAAAATATGCTTGAAATTAGGGGCAATGCATAGCACTGAGTGCAATGGATTACTGTTGATAAAATATTTCTCACACTTGTGAGAGACAGAGTAAACATACAGAGTAAATCAGCAGAAATCTCTGGATGGTGTCTCTGAAGAGAAATTGCTGCCATTCCCTGGAACATTACATTCGGTGTGATCGCTTGGAAAGGGGTATCTTGGAGGTCGGGGTGGCAAACCCCTCCTTCGCCGGCAGGGATGCTCCGGTTGAAAACCAGCCTGGATTCTCCCCTTTGCTTTCCAGCGGATAGCAGCTGCCGACCTCGCTCCCGGCCTGATGTATTTCGGATGCAGCATCCACGGGCAGCTGGACCTGAACGAAGACGGGCTCGTGGACTTGGCTGTCGGCTCTCTGGGGAACGCCGTGCTGTTGTGGTTAGTTGTATCTCCTTTGGCACCCTCCTCTGCCCAAGGCTCATTGCAATAGGCTGTCATTTTGATGGGGGAAAAGCTGATCCCCCGACAATTTGGCCCATCTTTCTGCAATAACGACCCCCTGTCCATGGGATTTCAATGCACTTGGACCCTAGGAGGACATCAGAGTTGGTTTTGCATCGAATGTCATCATTAGTACCCCAAGAATTTCAAACCAGCTGATTCATTTGTGGTGATTTGCCCGGGCTCCCTCTGGTCTTACTTAATAAGAACAATTTAATATTTGCAAATATTGATTAATGTTTGGAAAGTCCCTTGAAGCTGTCAGGGTGGAGGGTAGCCGTGCCCAGCAGAGATGGGCCACCCTGAGGTCTGCCTTTGAAAGTGCTACTTCCATGCAGGGGCCAAATCCTGCTCGTGGTGCTGAGCTACTTCATTGTCATAAGCAGGAGGCAAATACGTGCAAGAGAGTTTATTCTTCAAATCCTACATAAATGAGCTGAGAGTAGATCTACACGCTGTGGTGGCCTTTGGTCTTCCTCAGCACCTCCTTGATGTTGGGAAAAAGGGTGAAAAAGTGTGAAAAGGGTGAATCTGGAGGCTTTTGGAGGCTGCTGCTGCTGCTGTCTGTGAGCATCCCCTGCCCCAGCACATGTCCTGAGCCTTGCTCGCCCCACAGGTCCCGCAGCGTGGTCCAGATCAACGCCAGCATCCGCTTCGAGCCCTCCAAAATCAACATCTTCACCAAGGACTGCAAGCGGAACGGGAAGGATGCCACTTGCATGTCGGCCTTCATCTGCTTCACCGCCGTCTTCCTCTCAGCTCACTTCCAGACGGCCAGCCTGGGTAAGCAGCACAGCTGCTCGCACGACAAAAAACCCAATTCATGCCTCGTTTAGGTCTCCAGCCCCAGGGGAGCACCCTGCTTCTGCCAAGGGAAACCATCCAGGAGCTTGGCATGTCTGGAGGAGAGCACGTTGCCATCTGCCGCATCCCTTTTTACCCACAGTTTTGTCCCTCTGCTGGCTGATGTAGCAGGGACGGTGGCTCTGCCATTAAGCAGTGCCAAGAAACACTCCAAGAACTCAACCTCACCTATGTTTAACCTTTCCTCTCACCTACACCCTGGCACCAAGCTCTCCTGCAGCTTGCTTTGCTGCGGTGCGTGTGACGGGGATGTCACCACCACCTGGCTGGGCAGTGGGACAGGAGAGGACGTGCCCGGACCACATCCCACGGAGCTCATCCATCCTCCCCGCTGCAGTGGCAGGACGCAGCTGCTGGCCAGATGTGCATGTTTCCCTAATATTCCGGGGAATCTCTGTGAAGTTATTGGGCCAGCTCTGCTTTTAAACTCTTGCGTGTTGCTGTGACCCCGAGTCTACCCGGCGGCTGCCCGTGACTCAGCCGATAGAGGCTCAGCCCCCTGCAACCGGAGGGAGATCGGGTCCCAAGTGAAGCCAAAGGAAAAGCTCCCAATCCCCTAGAGCAAGAATTTTGAGTCATGCTATAAAACCTAGCGTTTTCCTCCCAACCGCTGTCATTGCAGAGCTTGCGGGACAAAAAGCCGAGTGGGGTCCCCTTTATTTATTTACTTTTACACTTATTTCTACCCAGAAGAGCCACTTGGTGGATGGTGTGTGCTGGGGCATCACATCTTGCCACATTTTGCTGTGGCAAAGCGTCTGGGAGAGGAGAATGTTCTGGAGTACAATACCTCCAGAACTGGTACAGACCAGCATGTGCATATATGAGTCAAATAAGTGTATACCCTGCACAGGTTTTACACAGTGTCTTTTTAATAATGCATTTTTAAAGTTCCTCATTTGACCTGGAGAGTGGATGCTTTGCCCCAAGGAAATGTCTGTTAGAAACAGGCAATAACAACTGTAGCCCCATTTTCCCAATTTTCACTTTAGCGTGCTCCCTGCTACACTCCTCCCATGAGAGTAGATCATCATGCCGTGGTGGCCTTTGGTCTTCCTCAGCACCCTCTTGATATTGGTAAAAAGGGTGGAAAAAATGGGAGAACTGCGAATCTGGGGGCTTTTGGAGGCTGCTGCTGATGTTTGCAGGTGTCCCGTGCCCCAGCACATCTCCCTTGCTCGCCCCACAGTGGGGTAATAGGGGTTTGGGTGCACAAAAGCCCATTTTTGCCCCGGTGTGGCTACATGGCGAGTGGAGAAGAGTGGGGAGAAGCCCTGATGGTGCTGCTCTCACAGAATTACAGAATGATATGGGGTTGGAAGGGACCTCTGGAGATCATCTAGTCCAACCTCTCTCTCCTTCCAGGGCTGCGGTACAATGCCACCATCGACGAGCGCAGGTACACGCCGCGGGCTCACCTGGACGAGAGCGGGGAGCGGCAGACACAGAAGGGGCTGGTGCTGCTCGCTGGGCAGGAGCACTGCGACAGGCTCCAGTTCCATGTCCTGGTGAGTGCCAAGGAGGACAAGGCTGGGGTCTCCTCCTCTGCCAGCCCCCAGGGGAGAGACGGCCACCCAAACAGAGACGCTCCCCACCATGCGCAAAGTAACGATGCGCCGGGACGTGGTCAGAGGAACTTTGTTGGCTGGAAATGAGCCTCGTCCTCCAGCCCAAATTTCTTCTCACTGGGTTTGATGTGGTCAGGAATGGAGCTGCCGGCCACGGCAGCTGCTGGGTCCCCAAACGCTGACTTCATCGTAGCCCCGGCTTGCACTGTCCACGAGCCGTTAGCCATGCCCTCAGGGAGGGCGTGCACTCTTGATGCCCGGGTCAAGCTGGTCCTCCTGCTCCAAAATCGGTGAAAACTCATTTTTTTTCCATTGGGGAACCAAACGTCTCCATGCCAGTCCCCAGTGCTCTCACCCTCTGCATCCTTCTGACCATCAGGGTCCCCCTCTCTGGGTGCAGAAGCCAGCAAAACCCTCTGCGTTGCTCACAGAGAACAGCTGATGCACAAACCTGGCCAAAATCAAACATTCCCAGTGAATGATGAGAATAATTGTGGAGGCCAGGGAAAGCCGAGTTGCCAGACTGGCCCGGCCCCAAGCCCTAGACTGAACTGCCGTGAACTTCTGGGAAATTTGAGTCTGGAGCTCAAGATGGAGCTTGTGATTTAGCCCAAGAAGCATCTCGCTTCAGAGCATCCAACTGCACCCCGTGCGGCTGGGGCAAGGTGTGGAAGGAGCTCATAGAGTTGCAGGAAATGTGCAGCTTCGATACCAGCTGGATGAGCCCCAAGTCATGGTTCCATGACAGCTCTGTGTCCCCTGGGAGCCTGGCTCGAGGCGAGTGGCCCTGGAGCACCCATCTTTTGGAGCCAGCATCTCCAGGGTGCAGCATTTCCCGCACCATCAGATGGGTGTTGAGTAGCACCACTGAGTTCGGGTTGTCCCTGTCCCTAGGGAAGGGTTTGCTGGAGAGAAAGGATGCTCACACACCAAGTATATGAGACTTCAAAGCTCTTATTCCATAAAATAACCACACATGCGTGTAGCTCTGCCTTACCTTGCTCTCTGATGCTGCCCCTCCACGAGCAGGAGCCCTGTCCTTCTCAAGGGTGCTTTCTGTCCGCCGCAGGACACGGCTGACTACGTGAAGCCGGTGACATTCTCCATCGACTACGAGCTGGAGCACCCCGAGAACGGTCCTATGCTGGACGATAGCTGGCCCACCTCACTCAAGGTCTCGGTAGGTGGCAGCACCCACCTCCCAGGGTGCCGTTTATCGGGCACTTGATCAGCAGATTTATTGCCAAATACAACATTTTCTTCTTTATCTTTGGGCTGTTGTCCCTGATCCCTCCCGTAATGGCGATGTGTTTGCATTCGCTGCAGCCTGGGACCACTGCCCGTGTCCCTTCTCCTTGGAGTACAGCCTGGGGCTCACGGCGTCACCGAGCTGCTCTTGTCATCCCTCTCAGGTCCCTTTCTGGAACGGGTGCAACGAGGATGAGCACTGCGTCCCTGATCTGGTCCTGGATGCCAAAAGTGATGTGCCCAGTGCCATGTGAGTAGGTCACTCAGAGCATCCTCCCAACCGTTGTCGCTGGGGGCTCCAAAACCCACCCCCAACCCATGCTGGCATCGTGGCTGGTCCTTCATCCAGCACCACCACGAGGTGCTACTCGGCACCTCCGCTGGCAGTGGGTCTCTGAGCCTCTGCCTTCTCCCTGCCTGGAACCAATCAGTGGTTTTTCAGGGAATCCACAAAACAACTAATATTTGATGCCATGGTGATGAGCCCCAGGGAGACAAATCAGAAAATAACAGGGGGGAATAAACGCAAGGTTGGCATTACCCACTTGGCAATTACAGGCTTGACTCACACAGCAGAAATAATTATACGCTGCATCTGATCACTTAAAGAGCTTTAAAGGTTATCTAGGAGCACAGGAGTCTGAACCTCCACCTCCCATCGACAGCAGCGGCCCCTGGACCCAGGGCTGCTCCCTGGAGATTACTTGCATCCCGTAATCCGGCATTTATTGTAAAACACTGTAAAGTTTTTGGTCCTGAGGCTGCAACCCAGGACATGACTGGTTCTGTCTGGGCTGCGCTGCGGGAGGTTGAAGTGAGCTGTAGTAGGGGATTATTTATGGATTTTTGTGACTGGAGTCTTACAAATAATCATGGGCAGACACCAGGGGCCAGACTTCTAGATCAGTTCCTCCTGAAGCCCATGGAGCTTTCCCAATGGCATCAGTGGGCACCAGGTTGTTCTCTGCAACAGCAGCCGATGTCGAGGTGATTTCTGCTGAGAAAACCACTTTTGAGGTGGTTTGTTGGAAGGAATAGAGCTATTCCTTCAAACCAGCACCCCGGCTGCCCACTGTGGAGCTCTGAAGGTGGCACCGTCCTACAGTTTCCTTTCCTTTTTTATTTTGCATAAAGGAAATAAATGCCCAAACTCCCGTCAATTCTGTAAAAGCAGACACTGCCATTGCAGAGTTTGTGCTGGAAAACTTACTGGGAGGTAGATCTCAGCCAGGCTGAAACTCAGTGCCAGCTTTACCCTTTGCTAATGGTATGGGATCTATTTTTCCCTTACATCCCAGCTGTACTAAGAACTCCTACCTAGGTCTGAGACAGCTAGGCACCGTTAGCCAACAATCACAAGCAAAATGATCATAGAATCATGGAACAGTTTGGGTTGGAAGGGACCTTAAAGCCTACCCAGTGCCACCCCCTGCCCTGGGCAGGGACACCTCCCACCAGACCAGGTTGCTCCAAGCCCCCTCCAACCTGGCCTTGAACCCCTCCAGGGATGGGGCAGCCACAGCTTCTCTGGGCAACCTGGGCCAGGCTCTCACCACCCTCACAGCAAAGAAGTTCTTCCCCAGATCCCATCTCAGTCTCCCCTCTTTCAGTGTCAAACCCTTCCCCCTCCTCCTATGGCTCCCCTCCCTCATCCAGAGTCCCTCCCCAGCTTTCCTGGAGCCCCTTTAGGGACTGGAAGGGGCTCTGAGGTCTCCCTGGAGCCCTTTCTTCTCCAGGCTGAATCCCCCCAACTCTCTCAGCCTGTCCTCACAGCAGAGGGGCTCCAGCCCTCCCAGCATCTCCGTAGCCTCCTCTGGTCCCGCTCCATCAGCTCCATGTCCTTCTGATGTTGGTGGTCCCAGAGCTGGAGACAGCACTGGGGGGGGTCTCCCCAGAGCAGAGCAGAGGGGCAGAATCCCCCCCCTCGCCCTGCTGGCCACGCTGCTGGGGATGCAGCCCAGGGTGTGGGGGGCTTTCTGGGCTGTAAGCACACGTTGTCAGCTCGTGTTGAACTTCGCATCCACCAACACCCCCAAGTCCTTCTCCTCAGGGCTGCTGTCATGATGGTCCATGGGAGGAATTTGTGATTCCTCTTTCCGTAGCAGCACAGCAGAGGAAGAGCAGGGATTTCTTTGCACTATCCTAAATTCCCAGGGCCAGGGCTTGGCAGGTGTTTGGCAGGGCTTCCCTGCAGTGCTGCCCTCCTCCCGCAGGGAGTTCTGCCGTCGGGCTCTGCGGAGGCCACCGCCGGACTGCTCGGCCTTCAGCCTCTCCTTCGACACCTCCGTCTTCGTCATCGAGAGCAGCAGGAGGAGGGTGGCCGTGGAGGCGGCACTGGAGAACCGAGGCGAAAATGCCTACAGCACGGTCCTCAACATCTCCTTCTCCAGAAACCTCCAGTTCGCCAGTTTAATCCCCAAGGTGAGGCTGCCGGGGGAGATCCGGGGCTTTCCAGAAGTGCTTCTAATCCCAGCCGGATGAGAAAGCTCTGTCCTAAACCAGAGCCCAAAAACGTCTCCATCCCTCATAAATCAGACATGTTTATTGGCTTAGTTTCTAAGCACTTACAGCCCTTTCAGCTCTTTATTTTGGAAATACAAAAGCATTTGAATTTTAAGAGCCTGAAAGAAGGTCAAATGCAGATGAAATTATTTCCCTCTTTATTTTTATACTCCAATATAGCTTAAAAATACTTGCTGCACGTGGCCAAGTTCCCGTCAGGGATGAATTTTTGCAGCTGAGATATAACTCCTGGAGGTACGGGCTGATAGCGGGAGCTCAGCATCGAGCCAGGAGATGTCACTTCTCTACGGCTGTCCCCTGGATGAGCCCGTCCCCAGGCCATGGGTCCCCTCCCCAGTATTTCACCCCCACCACTTGCTCATCTCCGTGCGACTCCTCCCTTTTCCCAGCGAGGTTTGGGAAATTTGCTGATGCTGCTGAGCCCTCCTCATTCATCCCACCCCCCCACACACACCAATGACTTCATACCCGCCCGCAGATCCCATGGCCTGCCTTTGTTTTTCTATAAAGCCGTGCCAAGGGAAAATTGTGGGGCACGCTGCCCACAAACTAAGAAAAATGCATTTTCTGAGAGATTACTACAAATTAAGTGAGGGGGGAAACCCTGCGATGCTCAGTAGCAGAAAGCACCATGCAGCGGCAGCTGCAGGAAATATTTGTAGCTGCTTATAGAAGCATCACTCTGCTAACGGGCTCCTTGCTGCTGCTGCTTATAAATAAGCAAATTGCCAACCAGAGAGGATGAATGTTAGTGTCGAAGGCTGTCTGGAGACCTAAATAAAAAGTAGCTGTGGTCCCAGAAAGTCCACAATCTCAGCAGATGAGTGGGAGAAAGCTCCAGGCTGTTGCTGGCAGCTTCAAGGTATTTTCTCTACAGCTGGTGCTGGGTTGTTCCACCTCCTGGCTAGGACTTGTCCTTACAGGCTCTAATACAGGGCCAAAAATTGGAATGGCTCATCATCTCATGATGGGCATGGACACCACCTGCATACAACCAGGCTACAACCTCTTGTGGGGTTGCTACAGCTTGGCAGCCAAGGAGGAAGAGCAGGGTCGGTGTCTCCCATCCCACCCTGGGGCTTTGTGATGGGCAGGAGCTTCCCCAGCCTGGCTGGTGAGATGGAAGGTGGTCAAGCAGCAGGGACCTGGTTGTTGAGATGAGGAAAGTTAACATTACTCCTTAGCTGGTGGCCACGCAGATTAATAACTCATGTTATCTCTTGATGCTTCCCTGTGACTCTGCAACACAGAAAAATATTCCTCTTCCCAATTATAGTGGCAAGAATAATCGGGTTCATTCATTCACTGCTGTAGTTAAATTTCTAAAGAGGATTTAAATCAGAAAGCTGGAGGCGAGGAGCTTGCTAGAAGTGTCTGTCTCCAGGAACAGCCCTAGAAATTCAGCTGCATGGGGCGGATTCCCAGCCTGCAGCAAGTGGGGTTGGTTTGTTCGGGTTGGTTGGTTGGTTTGTTCCAAAAGTTAAAGCCTGTTTTGAGCCCCACGGGTGCATTTGCTGCTTTCATAAAGAGCCAGGTCACAGGGCTCATGCCCGGTGCCATGGACACGTCACGTCCCGTTTTAGGATGACACGGACATCAACATTGACTGCATGACTGAAGACAAGCACCCCAACAAGAAGGTGTGCAACGTCAGCTACCCCTTCTTCCGAGCCAAGGCCAAGGTAAAGCTATTCCCTCCTGCTCAAGTGAGGCATCACCCATGGGACGGGATCCCTCTGTCCCCGGCACGGCCACGGGGCCACAACCGTCCATCCTTGAGCTGGGCAGCTTTGAACAAGATTTTTAAGGATAAACATTTGTGTTCTTCCCTTTCTCTGTCCGTTGCTGGTGTTTGAAAGGTGCGTTAGGGAGCCAGGGATGGTCAGGTTGCTGCCTTGATGCTAGGAGGCCACCTGGCTCCTCCAAGTCAAAGAATTTGACTCCAGTCCTTTGGAGAAATTTAATGTTGGCTTCAAACCACTAGTCAACTAATGTTGACTTCCCTGAGCTCCTTCCTCACAGTACCCTTTCCTGAGAGATTTTCCTTGCTCCGAGCACCCAGGGCCCATCCAGACCCTCCTCTGAGCCTGCCCAAGCCCCCTCAGGCTGGTGGCATCCTCCGGACCACAGCTCACAGTGGTTGCCAGCACTGGGCATAAGCCCAGGTCCAGCAAGCACCACGTTTTAAATGCCATAAAACCCTTTGGAAACGTTACGTGCAGCATTAAGGTAGGGAAGGGAAAGTGAGGAGATGCAGGACCTCGCTCACCAGGGCCACTCTCTGCAGTCACCTTGCGAAATCCCGTCTGCCCATCCTGTGCTCCCGTGGGAAAACGGGCCAAGACAAGCAGGATCTAAAGAGAAAAATCCTTCCAACCGCTGTATCCGTCTGAAGCCTTTCCTTGTCAGAAGCTTGAAAAATGACAGACGAGCTCCAGGCACCTCGCTAGGCTTTAAAGCTCCCAAAAAAGCCCTCTCAGATGCCTGTGGCCATACACGAGAGTGCAGCAGCCCAGCTCCCCATGACCTACGGGGGCTGAGAATGCATCTGCGTGGCATCAGGTAGTCCAGGTCCTGCCAAAACAAAGACAAGCTGGAAATGGAAATTTGGCCCGAGAGCAGCAGGGGCTTTAATATTATACTCAGCTGTGCAGTCCCAGACAGTTTGAGGTCATTGCCACAGCTCTTGCAGATGTGACATTTATCACATTTTATTGTTGTTGGCCCCTCTCCGGCTGCCTGCCCCCCCCCCCCCAGCCCACCCCGTGCCGCAGATGGGAGCGAGCGGCCTCTCGCTGCAGGTCCCCCGGAGGCTTTCTCTTCCAAAGTTGGGGGGTGGAGAGGGGAGGGGGGCTGCTCGCTTCCCCAGTCTCAGAGGGAAAAAAAAAAAAAAATAGTATGCGGGGGCCAGAGCAAATCCTGCAAATCCCCAGCGTGGCCTCTTCTCTCCCTGGAAAGCTGAGGCTCTGCCCAAAGCCCGGCAGCATCTCCCGATGGGGGCAGGGGGATGCTCTCACACACAAAGCCCCCGCATCGCTCCTGGCCGGCACTTAGGGGTTTGTTGTTTGTTTTTTTTTTTTTCCCCTAATGTTTTCTCCAATCTTCTTCCAACCTCTGCAGGTAGCTTTTCGCCTGGATTTTGAATTCAGCAAGTCGGTTTTCCTTCAGAGCATGGAGATCTACTTGATCGCCAGCAGGTGAGTGGCTGCTTTCTCCCTTGCACGTGTTTGCGAGGTCAACGGGACGCTGCCCGCTCCGTCCGGTTGGGTTTCCTTCTTCCATTGCCTTGGGTGATGCTGGAGGCTTTAGTCGGGGAACAACCACAAGGAAAACTGATTGCCATGGGTCGTTGCAGAGTGTGCAGCCCCGTATCCACAAGCCAGGCTGGTTTTATTTATCTATATATTTATATCCATCATTTTTTTCTGTGTGTGCGGAGGCTATGCCGTCGCTGGCAGGCTCTGTGCGGAGCAGAGGGGGGCTCTGGCCATGGCTGTTTTCTTACCCACCTTCACAACTGCACATACTCCCAGGAAAAATATCTCCTGACAGCTTTGCAAAATTCTCCTCGCTCATTTGCCCTGCATAGGTAAAGTTTTCTGGCAGCCAAGTGAAATCTCGTTAGGGTTTGGGTTTTTTTTTTCATTTTCATCAATTATTAGCGCAGCCGAGGATTCGCTCTGCTGGGGCTGCTGCACTGCTTTAAGGCTGCTGGGTGGGAAACCTTTCTCCAAATGATCTACTTCTATGGCCTTGGGCTAATAAAGTTACAGAATAAAATTGCTTCTTTTTACACTTTGACCAAAAAGCAAAAGTTCAACCCTTTCCTACCTGCTTCCCATGACCCCCCCCAAAAGAAATCAGGGGGGACCCAGCTCCCACCTCACCCCATTGCTGTTTCAGTGACAGCGAGGAGAAGGAGAGCACCAAGGAGGACAACTTTGCCCACCTGAATTTCCACCTGAAGTACGAAGCCGACCTGCTCTTCACCAGGTGTGTGTTTCGGAAGGGGCTGCAGCTCATGGGGGAGACTCATATCCTTTGGGAAAAACAGTGCTGGGCCCATGGCAGGGAGCGCTGAGCTTTAATTTGGGGAATTTATCTAGAAAAGGGGCTGAAGGAACCATAAAACCAGGGGCATCCTGCTCGGTGGGTCCTTATAAAAATCAACAGCAAGAAGCAACGAGCTGCTGTGTTCTCATGATGTTTAAATGCACAAGTGTTACTAAATAGGTGTGAGGGCAACTTTTTTTCAAGGGGAAAAAGTACTTATTGTAGGTAATAATGTTCATACCATGTGTCACTAGCCAGTGTCTGGGCTGGTAGCCATCCCACTAAAAATCCTCCCACCAGAAGCTCAGCTGAGGGATGTGCATGGAAGGGTTTGGGCATGAACGGTAACTAAAGCAGAGAGAGCATCCTCGGTCCAAGGAGAGCAGGGAGCTAAGGCACAGATGATAATTTATTAACCTGATTACAAGAAAAAAACGTGGATCCCAGAAGCACATTCCCTGGCACCGCTTGCTGTAATTCTTAGCAGATTTTTGAGACCTTCAGTCATCTTATTTTTTTTTACGCTAGGCAGCAGGGCGCTGAAAATAAAATCACTTTAATACCTACAATTTATGGGAATCAGGGGGATTCTCAATTTAACAAACATCAGAATCACCCTTATGGGGGAAGGGAGAACTTGGAGGAAAAGTAACAGCACAAAAAATTCAGATTTGGGTACCTTGAGGGGGAATAAAAGGGAAATAATTTCAAAGAGTTTTGGGAGTTTTGGGTCCTGTGCCCCATGTCGTGACACTGGCGAGCGTGTATCCCATCACGGGCGCTCCTTGCTGGGCTCCCACGAGAACCCATCACATGCTCCTGGCTCCTTCCCTCCTTTCCAGCTGCGAAACAGGGATGTGATTTACCTCCCGAGATTTATACGCGACATTCAAACCGCCAACCAGGGCCTTGGATGGCTCTGTTGTATTAAAAAGGCGAGAAAAACTCTACAAAGAAAGGGAAAATGCTGCAGAAGCAGAATAGCGTGAAAACCCCCCCTCATTTTTGCGCAAGGTGGAGCCAAGCGATGCTTTCCATCCAAGATGGGGCCAGACAGACCTCAAGTGCTCTCCTTGAGGAACCTGCCCGTGGAGGGGCTTGAGGCTGCTTCGTGCTCTGTTTGCTCTGAGCCCACCTCGTGACTTGTCACCCTTTGTCACGACAGGGCGTCGAGCCTGGACTACTATGAAATCAGGTCAAACAGCTCCCTGGAGAGATACGACAGCATCGGTCCCCCCTTTCATTGCACCTTCAAGGTAAGGAGGGGGTTTTAAACCGGCTGAGGGACGCCCCCAAGCACTGTCCCAGAGGTAGGGCGTACCGCTATCACCCTGCTCGTCCCCATCCCTTGGGACACATCTCTGTCCTCTGCCCTCGCAGCTGCAGAATCTGGGCTTCTTCCCCGTGGAAGGGGTGACCATCAAGCTCACCGTCCCCGTGGCCACCCGGGCCGGCAACCGGCTCCTGCTCCTGACCGGATTTGTGGTGGACCAGGTAGGAGGGGGTTTCATCCCCATTAAGTACGTGTGGGTCCCTTCTGCCCCGAGGGGGATACCCCACCCCATCCTTTTGCAAACCCCCCCATGCTCACACCTGCACGGACGCTCTTGGCTTGTGTCCAGGCTTTTCCCTTTTGCATTCCCTTGGCTGGAAACATGGAAAATGGTAGCGGCCAAAGGGTTTAGTCCAAATATTTCCCCAAGCTAGACCTCCCTCCAGTATGAAATGAATTTTTGAGGGTCTTGAAAGTGTTAGCGGTGCCTGGGGTCAACTGCAGGCTTGAGTGCCCGTAGAGTGGGAACAGACCCTGGGACATCCCGAGCCTCCCATTGACCCTGCAGCCCCGCACGACTCTCGTGCCAGTGGTGGAAAGAGCCTGGCACAGGAGACAGAAGGTTTATGAACGGATTTGGCCTCATTGGGGGTGCTTTGTACCGCCAGCGCTGGCAAAGTCCCCGTGTCACCCGTGACACGCCAGCGCACGTGGAGGGGGCTCTCTGCCAGGCTGGGGAGAGGCTCAGCCCCCAGCACCAGCAAAGCCTGGGGGGGTGCTGCGGTCCCCCCACTTCCACCAGGACGGGTGCTGAGCACGGGGCAGGACATGGGGTGGCAGCCGCCGTGGTCCCTGTCCCCGTGCTTGGAGCCCATCAGCTTCTCCCACAGGAGAACACGACCTGCAACATCTGGGGAAACACCACCGACTACCGGAGGACGCCTGCCGAGGAGGACCTCTCCCGCACCCCCCACCTGGTAGGCGCCTTCATGGGCCCGATCCTGGCCCTGGGCTGAGCCAGGTAGCCAGCCACCAAACCAGAAGGAAAGCCCTCGGGATGTGGATGCCCCATGGCCACTCCACCAGGGTTGGGATCTCACTCCCCTCGGTGTGTGCCAGGGGAAGAGACCAGGGGTTTTTGTCCCCTCCTCGGCGGTGATGCTCCCACAGCACAAACTTCTGCCCTTGCAGAACCACAGCAACTCTGACGTCGTTTCCATCGACTGCAATGTGAAATTAGCCCCCAACGAGGAGATGAACTTCCACTTGCGTGGCAACCTGTGGATGAAGTCTCTGAAAGCAGTAAGTCCTCCTAAAGCAGGTACATGGCTTTTGAGGAGAAATAACCCCAAGGAGCCCTCACACCAAGAAAACGTGGGTGGCATTTTCCTCTCCTGTGATTGCCCTCCCTCACAGGCAGCCCTGTGGGGTCATTTTTCTTTTCAAATCCCACTTATTCTATTGGCGTGTGCATCCAACATCCCAGGCAGCACCTTATTGTGGGGAATTTAATGGCGAGCAGTTCTTTTTGCTGCAACTTAGCTGCACTCCCTATTTGCTCTGCATCGTCCTCCCCCGTGGACGCAGCACACAGCATCCCCAGCAGGGAGGCAATGCTGGGGGGGCGGGTAGCAAAGCCGTGGGGGACACCTTGCCGGGGTGCTGGGTCCTCTCCTGTAGCCAATGCTCACATCCAGCATCTCTTTGCACAGCTGAAGTTCAAGTCACTGAAGCTCACCTTGAACGCCGCTCTCCAGCGACGCTTCGGGAGCCCCTTCATCTTCCGCGAGGAGGACCCCAGTCGCCAGGTGAGTCCCCGGGAAGGATGGTCACACACGGACCCGGCAGCTCTGGGGATGCTGCAAAACCCTGCTCTGACCCCATGTCGTGGTTTTGGCTGAATTTACCAAAACCGGACCGGCAGATGGCCCTTCCCCCCCCTTCCCCCCCCTAAAAGAGGAGAGAGGAGGAGAAAGAGATAAGGAGATTCAAAAGTTTAGAATGAACTAAACTACTTTAATGAAGAATTAATATTGAAATAAAAATAAAGAAGAAAAATAATGAAATAGATACAATATATACAAAACCGTATCAAGCTCCCAGGATGACAGTCACGTCACCGGCAGGCACTGGGGAAGTCCCAGACTGGACTCAGTGACAAATGGGAACTGGATTCCAGCTCTGGAGTCAGGAACACACGGATCGGGATCAAAGGCAGATGAACAGACAGAGTCCTCTCTGGACGTTGGCCATCGCAGGAAGGGGGTTGACCCTTTGATCCCTCAGCCTTTATACTGAGCATGGGGCAGATGGGATGGAATACCCCAGTTGGTCAGGTTTGGGTCACCTCTCCTGTCCACTCCTCCCCACCGATGTGACCCCTCTACGTTTTTTCCGTTTCCGACCCTCTAAGGGGGCAAATAATGAAATTGGCTGCCCTTGGTTGTTACAGCAATAAGTATAAGCAAGGGCCTCTCTGCTCACCATCCCTTGGCATGGAGCACAAACATTGGTCTCATCATTCTGAGAACGAGCAGTTTTCTCCACAATATGCCGTTAATTTCAGAGAGTTAGAGGAGGCCTAGCTAGGATGTAAAGTTACAGAACAGAAAATTGGTTCGGTTTTACTTCAAACCGGGACACCCCAGCAGGAAAAGCCCCGTGGGTGCAGAAGGAACAACCTGCACCGGGCACTCTGCAGAGCCTGGAGCAACTCGGTGCAGTTGTGGCTGGAGCCAGACCCCTCTGGTCCCAGTACCACTGGATTCAGCAGGGAAAACCCGAGCCAAATGACTGGTGTGTGGGGTGGGCGTCCTCCCCAGCAGCTCCAGCATCCTCCCAAAGGAGGGATGCTCAGCATCCCTACCATCGCGCCGTGCCCCCCCGGCTCCTGCCCACCCGGTTCTCACACCCAGCGGCAGCAGCGGATTTTGATGCTCTTTCCTTGCAGATAACATTTGAAATCTCCAAGCCGGAGGAGTCACAGGTCCCCATCTGGATCATCCTGGGGAGCACGTTAGGAGGTCTCCTGCTCCTGGCCTTGCTCGTCCTTGCGCTCTGGAAGGTGAGAAGCCCTTGAGCCACACACACTGGGGGCTTGGTGGAGACCCCCACGTGCGGAGGGACACCCTGGCCCCCCAGCTCCATGTCCACAGCCCCATCGGGCATCACAAAAAGCTCCTCTAACCTGTTTCCGCTTCCATATTATTTATATTCGGGGTCTAAACCTCCTGGCAGCATCCCCTTAAAAGAAAGACACATCCCAGCAACCAGCTGGAGTAATGGTTGGGTTTTCTTTTGTTTCTCTTTAATCCCCGCAGCTTGGATTTTTTAAAAGCGGGAGCCGCAGGCGAGAGGCAGAGCGGGAGCGGAGCACCCAGGGGCTGGAGTGATGCTGCCGGGGGGCCACCGGGCGGGTCCCCCCCCCACACCTCATCCCCTTCCCAACCCCTCGCCGGCCACGGGGCAGAGGTTCACCTCCACGCCGAGGGATTTTGGGTGCTGAGCTCGGGTTTGCGTCGAGACGAGAGTTACACCCCTTTGTGTGAAATCACCTAAACAGGTCCAAAAGCCAAAAAAAAAAAAAAAAAAAAATAAAATACCCCTACACATACCAGAAATCGCCAACCTCAACCCCCTACTCGTGGCCCCAGCAAGAGGAGCTTCAAACTGGGTTTGCAGGGAGGTGGCAGCGGCGCGGGGACAGAGGGGCCACCAAAGCAACGTGCCCCATAACTTGGGGCAAACTACAGGGCTGCAAAAATCATTAAAAAATAATATCCTTAAAAAAAAAAAAAAAAAGGCTGAGCTGTAGCAACCCCCTGGGCTTTGCTGGCCCCAGCTCTCAAACTGCGTTGCATTCGTTAACCAGAGCGATTGGGTGGAGATTTTAATTTGCCTTCTTCTTAATGCACTGAATACAAATGATAGCAAATTAAAGCACCTTAATGCAAATCTCCAGTGTCCAGCTGTACATACTTATTTTAAAAATATTTACCTGTTTAAGCAAAGGAGAAAAAAAAATAAAAATTGAAAAAAAAAAACCTTTTTAAAAATAAATCAAAAACCAGTTTGAAGTGTTTTCTACAAACTGAGCAGTTTGGAAGAGCTTGTGTCCAGCAAGGGTCCGCACGTGTATTATAATTGTACATACTCGGTGTCACGCGAAACCGGATGATCGGTGCTGTTTGACAAAAATCTTTCTTTTTGCATAGCAGAATTATTTATGCTGATACTAATTTTATGGATGAAAAGAAAGCATATGTCCGCCGGATGTGTAATGAAGTTTGTTAAATACTGTCCTAGTATTTTTTAAGGATTAAAAATACAGTATTTTAAAATAAAAAAAAATAATTGAGTAGCGTCTCCTCCCATTCTGTGCTAGCCCGTGCTCGGCTGGGTATGAGCTGCTCACACCCCTCTGGGACGCAGCGGGGGGGGGTGCTCAGGTTTTTTCCTCCCCTTATTTATGGTGGGATGCAAGGTTTTTGCAGCCTGTGTTTAAAGGGATGCTCTCAAGTGGGATGTGTGGCTGGGGGTGCAGCCCCAGTGAGCCCGGAGGAAGGTTTGCTGAAGAATTAGCCCCATGTACTGTATAAAATGGGGGGGGGGGGGGAATCTTCCATCACTCCCACGGCCCCAAAGGGACCAAGTTTTGCACATCTATTTTTCTTTCTCACTCTTCACGCTCAAACAGTTCTCCTTACTGTCAAAACCCCATAGGCAGGATGCATGAGGAGCACTGGTGGACTCTTTCCAACCTTTTATTGCTAGGGAAAAAAAAAAACAATAAACTGTTTTTCAAGGCTTTAGAGAAGATCAACGAGAGCTGGGCAGGCTCCTTCAGAGGGGCATCCCCCCGGCTGCGGGTGGAGGGAGGTGGGGGGTGGTGGGTGTCCTCCCGTTGCCGTCTGGCTCCAGAGCCACTTATAAGCACATATGCATAAGTGACTGTGTATATATTTATTTTTTATGTAATCTCTCTCTATACATATATTTATATATGTCTGTGTGTGTGTATATATACCCTCCAGCTTTGGGAAGCCATGCTTATAGGCAAGATGATGCAGCAGCGTCGGGGTATGTGTGTGGAGGGGGGTTTACACATATGTGTTTGTGTGTGAATGTATCTCTACATATATCTGTATGTGTGATATATAGATATATCTATAATGACGTGTTTACTTGAGAGAGCACCTCCAGCCTCCAACTTTGGGATGCTGTGGTCACAGGGCACACTGTGAACCAGCTGGGATCTGTCCGTGTGTGTGTATATATACATATATGTGTGTGTGTATGCTTGTGTATATGTGGATATATATATGCTTATGCATATGTGGATATATATGTGCTTATGTATGTAGTCATATATAAAAAAGCATCTGTATATGTATAGGGGTATGCGTGTGTGCATGTATCTATGTGTTTGTGCATTTACACACACACATATATATATATATAATTTCTATACTGTTCTCGCATAGGCATCTCCCACCCAGCAGAGTCCCAGGGCCCCAGCAGTGGCTGTTGCCCCCCAGTACCCAGTGTCTCTCCCCAGCCCAGGTGTGGGACCGTCCCTCGCCGCAGAGAAGCTGCGCTTTCCCCCCTAATCAGTCAAAACACTCCAGGAAGACAATTCTCATTGCCCCCAGCAGCGTGGGGACTTGGGGTGCCAGGGGACACGAGCCCCACCACGGGCTTCTCCTTAGCTAAACCCGGCATCAAAGCATCAGCACTTCTGTGTCTGCGGGTTAAAAACGTGAAGAGTTACTGAGAACTTGCTTAAAGCTACTTATATCCAGAGCTTTGAGCAATTTAAGTCAGAACGGTGCAGGCACGGTTAGACTCACTGATCTTAAAGGTGTTTTTTTTTTTCCAACCTAAATGACTCTCTGATGCAAAGCAGTTGAGCTGCTCCACACAGTTACGTGGGGGGGGTGTGTGTGTCACAAATTCATGTTCGCACTAGAGGAAGCCTCGTTAAAATGAGGGTAAAACCCACCTCGTCTGACACCCCTCTGTTGACAAGAAGAGGTTCTCGCCACCTTCAGATAAATTTATTAATTAATACTGCACCTTGATATATCCTGAACGGGGGGGCACAGCTCCAGCCAGGGCCTGATCCAACAAATGCTGGTGTGAGGTGTGACCCTGGTCCCTGGGTGGGGGGGACCGGAGCAAACAGGCACCACTGACACAGGTAGGGGGGGGACAGGACTCAGGGCTGGGGGGGGGGTTCCCCAGAGAGCCCCGGCCAGGCTGGCACAGGGCACCGTGCAGCGCTGGGGCTGCTGTGCGATCCCTGCCAAACACAAAACTTGAGTCCCATTGTTTGAGAATAAATAAATAAAAGTGTCTCGTTTTCATAAAACAGGGTGGGTTTGTTTGTTTGTTTTTTAATTAAGCCAAGTGCTTTCCCCGCTCGCCGATGCTGAGGCTCCGGGGTAGAGCTGGGCAGCCCTTGCCTCCACAGAGATGCAGAAGCCTAGGGAGTAAATTAGTGAAAAACTGAGATTTTTTTTTTTTTTTTTCCCCCAGCTGCATGATGGGGACCCCCCCAGGGCTCTCACCACCACCCCCGGACTGGGGTTTAAGCGTAGCTGACCCAAAGTTGAGCATGTGGAATACCAGCTGCGCATCCCTCCGGACAAAGGGACTGAGACTCCTGGTTTGCGGTGGGTTTGCATCCCACCGAGCGAAAAGGTGTATTTTTCAAAGGCAGGGTGCTCTCCCCCAGCAGCTCTCTGCACCGAGCCGGCTCTATAAATACCAGCCCCCCACCCACAGGCACACACGCCTCCTCCCTGGCAGAGGAGACATCACACAACTCCTTTTTCCCAGCGGAAGGAACCCCGGTGGGGTTTGTAGAGACTTTTTGATCAAGAGTTTTAAATAACTCCCACAAAGAGAGCAGAGAGCGCTCTTCCTTTAACAAGGAAATTTCCAGATGAAGGCGAGGGAAGGTGCTGGGACGCCAAGAGCCGTGACAGACTCTGCTGCACCCACAGGCATGCAGAGACAGGCACCCACCAGTTGGTTTTTTTTTTTTTTCCTATCCTTTGGCCAAGAGGTTTTTACTGCCAGAGCGACGGCAGCAGAAGAGCACATGCGTGACGTGATGGCACCTTCCCGGGCTGCAGACAAGCAGGAACCCGTCTTCATCGGGAAGGGGATGAAGACCAGGGAGCACACCTGAGCCAGGAGCTGCTCCTTCCATAGCACAGACCTTCCCCCTTCGCAATCTGCTGACGAGAGGTTTCATTGCTGCTTCTGGGTAACAGCATCCTCCTCTCTCTTCGGGTTTTCACGTGTTGAAATCATCCCAGGAACAGCACAAACAAAGCAGAACCTCAGGAAATAATCCTGCAACAGAGCCAAAAGTGGGGAAGGAGCAGAACGGAGCTACAGGAAGGGAGGAAGCAGCAGCTTTTCCACAAGATCGTTTGGTGTCACTTTTTTTTTTTTCTTATTAAAAAAGCAGAATGGTGGGAGGAGCAGCTTCCTTCACCTCCTTATTACCTACAGATATTTCAAGCATGCACGCTCGTTCCAAGAACGGTTTCATACAGGTATTTCGCAAGAACATAACACTTAGATCACTCCGTGTCAGAAACAGGGCCTGAGAAAATAAATAAAAAAAAAAACAACAGCACAAGGAAATATTGTCTTAACGAACGATACAGCAACTCAGAGTGATTTCCAGTCCAGAACAGGTTGTTATACAGCAGGCAGTGAGCCGCTGCCGGGGTTCAGCCTCTTTCCCCCCTGACTCTCCCAAGTCAAACAGACTCCAGGACCGCCGACTCTCAGTTTTAAATACGATTTAACATCACAAATTATACACATGCAAGGGTAAAAACGAACAGCGAGGCACCCGGGCTCTGTTTGACTCGCGTGGCACAGTGTAACAGGAGACTTTTTTCCCGTAACACACACACAAACACACACACGCGCGCACTGATTGATGGATTGGTTAATTTTAACCGAGTCAGCTCCCAGCAGCTTTCCCAGCTCAATAATAATCATCCCGTGTGTGTGCTCGAGTTGTTCGAGTTTCGGGTTCAAAGCTGTGGTGGGAATAGACACAATCCCAAAAGATGAGACCGAGCACATGAAGCGCATCCCCCTCTTCTCGCGAGGAGCCCCAGTGACTGAAACGTAAGGGTTTTGGGTTTTTTTTTTCGCACTTCCAGCAACCAGGCTAAAAAACTGTAAACCACCAGCAAAACACAAAACTTCCTGACGACTTCAGCAGGAAGACATTCAGGGTAAGGATTTCCAGGAACACTAACACCTTCCCAACCGTCTGACGACATCCACTCCTGGAATAAGGCCCCAGGTGGCTGAATTCAGCTTTGCCATTGCGCCTGATGACAGGAGTCACGGGTTTTTCAGCCCAACCCCCCTGAGATACAAGTGACAGACACATTTTCGCATTTTTAGGAGCTAGTTTCCAGCAGAGTAAAGTTTGCAGCTGCGAAGACACGGTATTTCTAAAGCTTTTCCCTTGCAGGAGACACCAGAGCAATCCCAGGAGCGCTATTCTGCTCGGCACTAGACAAAAACTGAGAGTTACGAGCTAAATTCCACATTCAATGTTTATTTATTTGCAATACAAATAGAAACGTGTGCCCAAATCTCGCCTTAAAGTTCTACCCGGATTGTTTAAAAAAAAACCTACAGAACATTCTTTCATCATCTGACAGTTAAAAAGCTGCATTTAAAATAAACAGAGTTTTCAGTAGCCTGTCAAAACAAGTGACATTTTACTGTCGGAGTATCTGCAACTTCTACCAAGGAGAAGTACTTTCTCAAGCAACAGCGGTATGATACAATCAAGTTGCTTATCATAAAAGATCTTATGATAGGACAATTTTTTAAAAATCAGTTTTAATAGAGATTTTCATAATGAAAGGAGTAAAAATCACGGAAAAACCCTCCAGTCCAATTCAGGGAGGCACAGACTCCCCGCGGATTGGAAAAGCCGGTTTCAAGCAGTATCCCGCTCCGAAGGAAGACTCTCTTTGGCGACAGACTACTCCGTTAGGAAGATACAGCATTTGGAATCCAAGAGTGCAGTTTTACATACTTTGAGTCAAAAAGGTGCGTGTTGATCGTTGAAATAACAAAAAGAAACCCAAGTTAAAAGCATTTTGAAATGTTGGGACACACACAAACACAAATACCCTATCAATTTTCTAGGTATCCATGCATGAGCTTTATATATGAGCAACTTAGCTACGTTAAAAAAGAAACCATGACTCCGGTTCACTTCCGTCAATGTGCAAGTTCTTTTTCCAAAAGTTATTCAATACTTACTGTAGTAGTGTACACGAAGAGCTTGATATTTCAACTACTATTAGATGAACATACCAGAGCTTTATTTAAACCTGTATTTCCTAACAGAGCATTCCATACGTCTGTAGCTGTTGATAACTGCTGTTCAAAATTTAATTTAAAAAGAAAAAAAGAAAAAAAAAAAAAACAAAAACCAACACAACTTTAAAAAGTTACCAACATCTTCAGCACGAACTGAAAGGCATAAAAAGACGGTGAGGTATGAGAGCAAGGGAGAGCTCTGTATGTTGAGATTTCACTTTGAACCAATTACCACCTAATTTCCAGTTGTTTTTCCCCACCTCACTCCAAGAAGTTTTCAAATTTGCAACGCTGCTGCCTCGGTGGCACGGTGACACGGGCTCTCAGAGGTGCCTTTGTAAATAACTACCTAAAGCATTCGGCTGCAAATCGTTAAGTGGAGATGAGTATGGGAAATAAAACATTCTGCACCAGTTACATTGGGATTCTTTTCGTTTATAAAAAAACAAGAAATAATGAAGCAATTCTTTTAATCAAAAGAAATGACCAAAATCTCATACATCAGATTTGACTACAGGAAAAGGATGTGGCTTTTTTTCCCCCCTGCCCCACAAGATCTGCACGAGAACTGAGGCTGCAGACCCGAGGAACCCAAAAACAAAAGAAAAGAGAAAACTCCATGTATACATATATATTCTGCCGTCTGCAATCGATGTTGTCCCGGGATAGCACCACCACGAAAGGTTTGATGTGGCCTAGTGAAACTTCACAAATTCTTCCAGAGTTCTGGGGATCTGGTTTTGGTAGCTGATGTTATAGATCCGTACTGCTCGGGCAGCCAGGCACTTGAGACTCAGCTTCATTTGAGTTTTAAGGAGTATTTCGGACACCCCCGTCGTACTTTTATCAAGAGGGGTTTTCTTCTGCTTATTCGTCATGTCTGTATGAGCACCGGCCTCCACCAGGCTAATGATGATGGAATGCAACGTCAAGAAGTCACTGATGGGCCTGTGGTACTGGACGATGATGTGGAGGGGACTATTTCCTTCGTTGTCCACAGCGTTCACGTCGGCACCACAATCCAGCAAGAGTTTTGTGACAAGCGCGTTGGGGAAGCTGCAGACGTCGTTGGTGTGGAAGTCGTCGACCGGCGTGCTGGAATTGACGGCGTGATGCAGCAAACTGGAGCCATCCCGAGTCCTGGGATCGAGGTGAATCAGGTTGTAAATCTGTTTGTTGATCCGCGACTGATCCTCTTCGCTGCACTGAGTCTTGGTAGAGATGCAGACTAAGTAGAGAAAGGTAAAAATGTTGCATTCGTAGTTGTCCATGGCTGTGTGGATGTCAGAGTCCTGGGTGGTTTTGATCCGGGACATGCCTTGTTCTATCTCCAAGACACTGCACCTCAGAACGCTCTCGATGTCCTTGGCCTTAACGGGCTCGTTTAAGTGTATCATCTGAGAAAAGACTTGAGCAAACCTCAGCAGGTCCTTATGAGTGTTCCTGTTGCCTTTTTGCCTCAGATGCAACGCGTGGAGCCATAGCTTGATACACTGTTCAAACTCCATGTTATCTGCATAAACAGCCCCCCGGTAAATAATGGGGTGAGAAACATCGATATTGTCCGAGCCCAGAATTCTCTCTCGCACAATGAGGCCTTCCATGTGAAGGGCATCTCTGTCCTGCCTAATGGACTCTAATTCCTGAGGAGTCCTGCATTCAGTCCTGTTTCCATAAGCTTCAATTTGTGGAAGAACTTCTTTTTCAATTATGTTCTCGCTGTCCCGGTACCTCTCCAGCATCGCTAAATATAAATAGTGGTAAGTCTTCATTATATCATAGTTTTCTCTGTCGTTCGCAAACGAGGCACCCAGCAGTTCCAGAGCTTCAATCCGGCTCCTCCTGTCGCAGTCGGCATGAGCAAGCAGCAGCTCCACGACATCGGCCTTGCAGCTCTCGGCAGCCACTTTCAGCGGAGTCATCCCGTGCCCGTTCACCATCATGGCCGCCTTCCACTTGACCAGCTCCCTCACGATTTCCAGGTGGCCGGCCTCAGCCGCGAAGTGCAACGCCGTGGCACCGCAGTGGGCTTTGGCGTTGGGATCGGCGCGTTGCTCCAGGAGGTACCTCACCACGTCCGTGTGGCCTTTGTAAGCCGCGATCATAAGGCAAGTGTTGTCGTACTTGTTGGCGATGCTGATGTTGGCGTTGTTCTCCACCAGGTATTTCACAATGTCCAGCCTGCCGTCGAAACACGCAGCCCTCAGGGGGGTCGAGTTGGTCACTGTAGTATGATTCACGTTGGCGCCGTGACTCACCAGCAGCTTGACGACTTCAAAGTGGCCGGCTCCTGCCGCACACCAGAGAGCTGTGGCTCCATCAATGACAAAGCTAAAAGGAAAAAGAGACAGAAACAATGAGGCCCCACCTCGAGAGCTGTGTCCAGTTTTGGGCCCCTCACAACAAGAAGGACATTGAGGGGCTGGAGCGTGTCCAGAGAAGGGCAACGGAGCTGGTGAGGGGTCTGGAGCATGAGTCTTGTGAGGAGCGGCTGAGGGAGCTGGGGGTGTTCAGCCTGGAGAAAAGGAGGCTGAGGGGAGACCTTCTCGCTCTCTACGACTCCCTGAAAGGAGGGGGTAGCCGGGGTGGGTCGGTCCCTTCTCCCAAGGAACAAGCGATGGGACAAGAGGAAATGGCCTCAAGTTGCACCAGGGGAGGTTTAGGATGGATGTTAGGAAAAATTTTTACACTGAAAGGGTTGTGAAGCCTTGGCAGAGGCTGCCCAGGGCAGTGGTGGAGTCACCATCCCTGGAGGGATTTAAAAGCCGGGCAGACGTGGTGCTAAGGGACGTGGGTCAGTGGTGGCTTTGTCAGTGTTGGGTTGATGGTTGGACTCCATGATCTGAAAGGTCCCTTCCAACCCAGACTATTCTATCATTCTATGATTCTAAGCAGTTAAACTGATGCTCTTTCAAAAGCATCTTCTACAGGCAGCCGAGCAGCACCCAACGGGCACGTACAGACCCAGCCATTGAAAGACATTTTTTATCCATCCTGTTTTCATACTTGAAGGAGTTCACTGGGAGAGCCGAGCTAAAAGAATGAGAGGTTTATCAAGCACACATCGAGACCTCCCGAAGGAAGAAGCGTTGGAAGTGGAAACTTCAAAGCAGCCAGGGGATTTGGTCACATTCTGCGCTAGTACTTCCCGGGCTGCTTCAGAGATCCTACCGGCAAGCTCCAGCCCTCAGCCTCCCGAGGTCTGGGGAAGAACAGTTACAAGAATTACCTCTGCGTTGATCCCTTGTGCCAGAAACCGGCACGTGAAAGAAAGACAGAAAACTTAAAAAATTCACATATTGACACAAAAAAACAAACTCAGACACAAATTATAGAGCAGCTATACAATATATCGGTCCTGGCAGCTTAAGTGGCTTAAGAATTTCCTGTCGCTTCACTGCTTCTCCCTCCCTGAGCTGCGAATTTGCCACCGCTTCCGCTGCGCCCGTATTTCCTTCTTCAAGAGACCGCACCATAACCCAGACCAGCAGCCTGGTGACACGAATGGAACTCCAGCAATAAAAAAGAAAATGAAAAAGCAGAAGTTTTTTTTTTTCTGAGCTGGGCTGTTTCAGGGCTCTGTTTTACATCACGGCCTTGCAGACAGCTTGCTGGCACTTGTAAATCAGGGGACAGTCAACTTTAGCAAAGCCTCACAGTTTCTTAAGCTGTTTTCATTCGCAAATCCAGCCCGTCGTGTAAGTACAAAGATAAAGGCTGATGTCCTTCCCATTCCCCTCATTTTTGAAGTAGCAGTTAAATGTAGAAACAGGCGGCATCCACTCCGCAGTTAATACACACTCAAGGCACATCCCGAATCACAGAGGAGGGACAAATGTCTTATTTCCGTATGTCCAAACAGTCACATTTTCCAAAGTTAAAATATCATAAGACGCTGATTTAATTTTAACTTTAATGGTGAGTTTTATCATTTTATGAAGCTCTCGCGTAGCTCAAGGGGAATAGTTGTGTGGCTGTTTGTAAATCCAACACTTCAGACGTCGTTTAAGAGCCCTGGCTCACAGAGATGCCTACACTTTTATTCACAGTAAGAATTCCTTATTTTGTAAATAACCACATTAAAATACTTTTATATGAAAACGGGAGGAAAGGCAGGGCTTAGGATTTGTTAACAAACGCGAGGTGATTTATTGGTGCGCTACGGGGACATTTTTACAAGTCAAAAGCCCGGAGCGGCTGTGCCACCTTATCTGAGGAAGAACGACAACTACGCGGGGCTCACATGCCTCCTCTCCTCCCAGCAGGCTCCCACTGTGCCCATTGTGTCTCAGACAACACCTCCTTTAATCTCCACCAGGCAGAGGCTCTGGCAAACAGATCACCCTCCCAGCAAGGCACAGCTTGAGAAAGGAGAAAATTCAGCAGCAGAAGGGGGCTGACAGCCCTTCCTATCGCTGTCGACAGAGACCTTTCCTTTAACTGAACTGGGGGCAGACCTCACCCTAGGTATCCTCAACCGGTTTTTACTTGTGGGAAAAAAGGGCTGGAAGAGAAGAGGAAGAAAGAAAGAAAAGAAAAAAAAAAACAAACCACGCAGGGAAGTCAGTTCCTCCCCCTTCATTCAGCGTGTAAGAACCAAACCAGTCTTTCCCTGGGCCAGGTGGAGCCGCCCAGGCACGACTCCAGCTCATCCAGCAGGAGCCAGATGAAAGATATCCGCAGGGACTCATCCCCATGCCTCTCGCCCAGTATCTGATGAGGGCTCTCCTCTCTGAGCAAGCTAACTGCCCAACCTGACGCCGTTCAAAAGACCACGATTAGTCAGCCATAGGTTGAAGACTTGACATACGGGCAAGAACTTCACAAAGCGCCACGGGAGATTTTTAAAAATATTCCTTCTGCCTTCTGGTGCGGCAGAACATCGCCCAGGGACCACGCTCCTGGAAATCACTGCCAGGCTTCGGGTCCCAGGTGAACACCAGGCACCCTCTCCCCTCCCTTTCTTCCCTTCCTGTCCTAAAACATGACATTTTGGTCCCAACCATCCTGTACGTTGGCTTCCTGTGGCAAGGAATGGATGTTTTCAAGACCAGGCTGGACGGGGCTTTGAGCAACCTGGTCTGGTGGGAGGTGTCCCTGCCCAGAGCAGGGGGTGGAACTGGATGATCTTTAAGGTCTCTTCCAACCCAAACCATGATTCTATGATTCCTTGGGATGTCTGGGCTGGACAGTGAAAACCCCTCAATTTAAGTACACCAAGGGCTGGTTCCCGGTGTGCAGGTACCACCCCTACCCTCACCCGACACCTGCTGTCACCCGTAGCAGCAAGGAATGTCACAGAAAAGGCCATTTTGGGACAGCGGGAGAGCACGCGAGGTGACCCGCTCACCGAGGGGAAATTCGATGAGCTCTCTAGGCTGCGGTGAGTATTACTCTGTCTAGGGTTTCAGGTGGGGGGGATCTCAGAAGGGCGTTTACTCCTCATAAAGCATCACGTGCAGCACCTCAAACAGCAAAGGCGTTTTTATGGCAAATAAAGCAACTTTCCCAACGCCGACCGGGCGAGCAGCGGGGCAAGGAGCCCCTGCGCTGTGCCGGCACCGACGCCGAGGCCTGGCCGGCGGGCGGGGAGCCCTACGTACCCGTCGAAGCGGACGGTGCCGGTCTGCTGGGTCTGGACGCGGTAGTGCTCGAGGAGCAGCCGGACCACCTTGGTGTGGCCGTTGCGGGCGGCGATGATGAGCGGCGTGGAGCGCTGCCCGCCGTGCTGGCTCACGTACCCCAGCAGGTACTTGATGTCGCTCTCGGAGCGGTTGAGGAGCAGGGCGGCCAGGGTCAGCACTCGCCCCTCGCTCGCAGCCTTGTACACGTACCCGGCCAACCCCTCCATCGCCGCCTCCTCCTCCTCACGGCTGCGGCCCCGACGGCCGGGCCGACCCCGCTCGGGCCTACCGGCCTGCCCCGCCGCCGGGGCGGCCTCTCCCTCCGCCTCCTCCTCCGTCCTGCCTCGGTGCCCGGCGGGGGGCACATGCGGCCCCCCCGGGGCCAGCCGCCCCCCGGGCCCGGCGGCGAGGCGGGGCAGCCCCAGCGCCCTCCGCCGCCTCACCCGCCCCGCCACCCCCCGCCGCCCATCCCCGCCCCGGCCGCGCCGCCGCAGCAGCAGGGGGACGCGAACCCGCGGTCCGGCCGCGCCCGAGGGCCCCGCACGGACCGGGCCCGGCGCCGCTCCGCCGGCCGCAGAGGGGGGGCAGGGGTACGGGTCGCCGGAAGGGCCCCGCCGGCCCGGCCGCCGCCGCTCCGCCCCCGCCGCCGACTCCGGAAGCGAAACCGGAAGCGCTGCGCCCTTTCGCGTCCCACCTCCCCACACCCCCCCCGCAGCAACCGGGGCAGCGCGCGGACGTTCCGGGGGCGGTACACGACCCCCGACGGGGGGCAACGAGGCGGCCGCCTGCCCCCGGGCCACCCCGGTGCTGCCCGCCCGCCCCCGGGGCCCATGGCCCGCTGCCCGGCCGGGGGCTGCGCGGCCTCCCCCGGCCCGCCCTCCTCGGGGCCAGGCCCTCCTGGCTCTGGTTCCATTGGGTTGGGCTGGGTTGGGACTGGTTCAGTTGGACTGGTTGGATTGGGTTGGGTTAGGTTGGCTTGGGTTGGTTGGATTGCGTTGGGCTGGGCTGGGCTGGATGGATTGGGTTGGGTCTGGTTCAGTTGGACTGGGCTGGACTGGTTGGATTGGATTGGGTTAGGTTGGGTTGGGTTAGGTTGGGGTGGGTTGGGTTGGGCTGGGCTGGGCTGGCTGGATTGGGTTGGGTTGGATTTGGTCTGGTTTGGTTGGGTTGGGTTGATTTGTGTTGTATTTGGCTTTGTTTGATTCACAGAATCACAGAATTCCACATTGTCAGGCCTTGGAAGGGACCTCTGGAGACCACCCAGTCCAACCCCCGGCCAGAGCAGGGTCACCCAGAGCAGGTTGGACAGGAACGTGTCCAGGTGGGTTTGGAATATCTCCAGAGAAGGAGACTCTACACCCTCTCTGGGCAGCCTCTTCCAGGGCTCTGCCACCCTCACAGGAAAGTTCCTCCTCATGTTGAGATGGAATTTCCCATGTTCCAGTTTGTTCCCGTTGCCCCTTGTCCTGTCACCGGACACCACTGAGAAGAGCCTGACCCCATCCTCTTGCCTCCCGCCCTTTAGCTATTGCTCAGCATCAGTGAGGTCCCCTCTCAGTCTGCTCTTCTCCAGCTGAACAGCCCCAGGTCCCTCAGCCTTTCCTCAGCAGAGAGATGCTCCAGTCCCTTGAGCATCTTCGTAGCCTCCACTGGGCTTTCTCCAGTGGATCCCTGTCCTTCTTGAACTGGGGAATCATAAACTGGACCCAGTGCTCCAGATGTGGCCTCACCAGGGCAGAGCAGAGCAGGAGGATGACCTCCCTCGACTCGCTGGCCACGCTCTTCTTAATGCCCCCCAGGAAACCATTTGCCTTCGGTTTGTTGTTTTTTTTTTTTAAAGGAAGGACAAGCTGCTTTCATCGCCTCGGCCATGGCTCCACCCCAACAAGCCTGACCTGCCCAGTCTCAGCACAGGCGGGAGCTTCATCCTTGGTTTGAGGGATGCCATCACCAGCCTCACTGCACGTGTATCGGCTTAACCCAGAGCCAAACGCAGCCCACCTGCTCAGCCGCCTCTCCTTTCCTCCGCACGGATCATCTCCAGGAGACCTTCAGGAGGTGCCCCGCGCTGCGACCAGTTACCTGAGACCGATAGAGGAACGCGAGACCCGACCTGCGCCGCTGTCTGTTGCCTGCCATTGTTTTCACAGGGATACGGTATCAGCCGTATTAATAGTTAATTTAAAAGCGTGCAACTGGAGCCGCAGCTCTTTGTGGAAAGCTTGGCCGTGCATTATGTATGGGAGCCGCGGGCCGGCTGCCGGCCGGGATTGCCAAAGGAGCCCTGGAGAGGGGAGCGGGAGGCGAGGCAGCCCCGCGGTGTTCAGTCAAGAAGGATCAGCTTTTAACAGCCGCGTAGGCATGTCGGGTACCGGGCGACAAGCAGGGTTCATGGTAAGTTTAAGTGGAACCCATCTCCATTACCTCAACGATCTCCTCCACTTCTCGAGGGTGGGTTTGGGTTTTTTTCCAACAAACGCTGCCCTCGCGTTCCCTCGTGGGTTACCATGAACGGCACAAAGGGGGTCCGTGAGGAAGCACTGATGCTGCCACTGCCCCCCCCCCCCGGGTAACACCATTGAGCAGAGAGACCAAGGTCTCTGTTCTGCAGCTTCTCGGAGCCTCATGGACCTCAGTGTGTCCAGCTCGCTGTGGTCTGGTCCTACCCAGGAGCAGGGTCAGAAGCCAAGGGGTTTCAGTGCATCAAACCACTTAATCCCTCAAATGCCCATTTCCCCTGACCGGCAGCACATCTCAAGCCGTGTCTCCTCTTGAGGAGCTCTGCTGGTTTCAAATGCAGATGCATCTCCCGATTTAGGCCCTAAACTACAAGTTCCAGGGAGTGCAAATTAAATCCGAGGGGGTGCAGGTCCTTCCCTGCCTTCCACTTCTACTGCCCATGAGTCCGCCCGGCCTGATGGCATTTATCCGGGCACATACGAGAGGGAACGGAGCAAGACATCCGTGTCTCCCAACTCCGCAGAGTAATAATGTCCATTTGCTTTACGCCATGTGGGTGCAGAGCACAAGTTATTTCGTTGCAGGGTAATGGAGACGAGACCTGCTACACGTAGTGATTTGCTCGTGGCAACAAGCCAAATCTGTGGCAGAGCCACGCCGTGCTCCGCCACCTTATTTCCATTAAACTTCCTGCTTAAAACTATACAGTGATTGCATGGGACAGGCTGTATTTTCCATATCATTCTCTGCCAGCCTTCTCCCACCTCTGAATCTCGTTTTCTTGCCCAGGTGAGGACTTGTGTCAAAATCCGTGGCTGTACATCGGGGCCAAGAGCTTTTCATCTAAAGAGCAATTAAGGAGTTAACTACTGTCCTTCACCCTTTCTTCTGCTTTAGAAACAGCACAGGTTATCCACTCCTGCTTTGGAGAGGGAAGGCAAATCAAATAAGCTGCCTGGATTTTGCAGGGGGAGAGAATGAGGAGGAGGAGGCCAGGCTGTGCTGGGCTGAGCCGGGCTGTACTGGGCTGTGCTGGACTACACTGGGCTGAGCCGGGCTGTAGTGGGCTGTGCTGGGCTGTGCTGGACTACATTGGGCTGAGCCGGGCTATGATGGGCTGAGCTGGACTGCACTGAGTGGTGCCAGGCTGTAATGTGCTGGGCTGGGCTGTGCTGGGCTATACTGGACTGAAATGGGTTGTACTGGGCTGTTCCGGGCTATACTGGGCTCTATGCCGGGCAGTACTGGGCTGTTCTGGGTTGTACTGGGCTGAGCTGGGCTGTAATGGGCTGTGCCAGGGTGAGCTGGGCTATACTGGTCTCTATGCCGGGCTATACTGGGCTGTTCTGGGTTGTACTGGGCTGAGCTGGGCTGTAATGGGCTGTGCCAGGGTGAGCTGGGCTATACTGGTCTCTATGCCGGGCTATACTGGGCTGTACTGGGCTGTTCCGGGCTGTACTGGGCTGTTCTGGGCTTTATGCCGGGCAGTACTGGGCTGTTCCGGGCTATACTGGGCTGTACTGGGCTGTTCCGGGCTATACTGGGCTGTTCTGGGCTTTATGCCGGGCAGTACTGGGCTGTTCCGGGCTATACTGGGCTGTACTGGGCTGTTCCGGGCTATACTGGGTTGTACTGGTCTGCCCCCGCCCCGCCGCCCCCCCCTCCCTCCCTCCCCGGCCGGGGCGGTCCCGGGGCCACCGGCCGCGCAGCCGCCGCTCGTCCCCCGGCGGCGGGGCGGGGCCCGGGCGGAGCCGCGCCGGGGCGAGCGGGGCCGGGACCAGCCGGGACCAGCCGGGCCCATGCAGGGCGCGGCGCGGCGGCGGCCCTTCCCGGCGGCGGCCCCGGGCTCCCCCCAGCCCGCCGGGCCGCTGTACCCGGGCAGGTGAGCGGCGGGGCGGCGGCGGCGGCGGCGGCGGGGGGCGGGCACGGGAATCCACCCCCCCACCCCCCTTCCCCGGGGGTCCCCAACCCCATCCAGCCCAGGATACCCCAACCCCTCTCCTCCTCTGGCTCATCCCATGCCCCCCCCACACCCCATCCCGTGCCCTCCCCACCCCATCCCTGGTACCACCATCCCAATCCTAGATGCCACCACCCCATCCCGTGCCCCCCGCCCCGACCCCATCCCGGGTGCCACCACCCCATCCCGGCTACCACCACTCCATTCTGGATACCACTGCCCCATCCCAGGCACCACCACCTCATCCTATGCCCTCCCACCCCACCCCTGGTACCACCACCCCATCCCAGGTGCCACCACCCCATCCTGGGTACCACCACCCCATCCTGGATGCTGCCATTGTCCAGGGTGTCCCGGAGGGTCGGGGTCCCCCAGCCCCACGTAGGGTTCCCCCCCCCGGGGTACCCAGCCTCATGCCGGGCCCCCTGGCTCACCTGCCTTGCCCCAGCTGGTTCGGGGTTTGACAGCCTCTTCCAGGGAGCCACGGCTCACCCCAGGGCACCCCGACTTGTCCGGGGTGCCACCATCCTCTTCCTCCATCCATCGGGTTCGGACCGTGGGCTCAGGTAGCACAAGCTCAAGGCTGATCCGTCCGACACCGTGACGGCGGGAGAGCGATTCATCCGCTTTTCCCGTAGGGAGGTGAAGGTCCGGTGGTGCTGGGGGGGGGTTATTTGATGGGTATTCAGCGGGGCTGGGTCAGGCCTGGCTCGGCAGAAGCAGAGGAGGAGGAGGAGGATCTTCAGAGAGGAAGATGAAGGTGATAGCGTGGCCAGAGCATCCCCGTGCCCGAGTACCACCCGGCACCGGCGCATTTTTAGCATTCGGCAGAAGCGCCACGGGGGTTGAATTTTGCTTTGTCATGCAAAATTTAAAAATAGTTGCACTTAATTCAGCACTTAACGCTTTTCATCCCGCTTTTGTGTGTGTGCTCCCTTCTCGGGCCAGGAAGAGCCTTCTTGCTTAGGGGGATGTGGCGGCTTTTATTAACGACGCTCTGCCTTTCTGCCTCTTCCTCTCTTTGGCCTCTCAACTTCGTGGTCGCTCCACAGATCCCAGAGCCCCGGGGGGAACACCCGCAGCCCGGGAAGCGCAGGGTTTTTGGGTGGGGATGCAAACCTGGAGCCTGCTCCCTGCCTCTAAGTCACCTTTTACGTGACTTAGGGCTGACGCTTGTCCCTTCCGCCCTCCCCAGGCATGGAGCAGTCAAGAACGAGGACACCTTCAAGACCTCCCCGTTTCATTTTGATCTGTGGTTCTACTTCACTCTGCAGAACTGGGTGCTGGACTTCGGGCGTCCCATCGCGATGGTGAGTGTGGCCCAGCTCATTTAGGGTGGAGGACAGGGGGGGACAGAGCCCTGGTGGGGTCCCCTGTAGACCTCTGGGGGCTGTTTTCTACACCAAAGGGACACCCTTGAGGAGCTGTCCTTGAGAGGAGGACGTGGCAGGATGTACTGGTGTATCAAACGTGTTGCTCCAGCCTCAGGGAATCACAGAATCACATGGGGTTGGAAGGGACCTCTGGAGATCACCCAGTCCAACTCCCGGCCAAAGCAGGTCCACCCAGAGCAGGTTGCACAGGAACGTGTCCAGGCGGGTTTGAATGTCTCCAGAGAAGGAGACTCCACCACCTCTCTGGGCAGCCTCTTCCAGGGCTCTGCCACCCTCAAAGTGAAGAAGCTCCTCTTCATGTTTAGGTGGAACTTCTTATGTTCAGGTTTGTGCCCATTTCCCCTTGTCCTGGGGAAGGTATCTGGGAAACTTGTTCCTTGACATCTATCCCCAAAATGCATGGTTTTGGTAATGAAAGTTACCTGGAGAGGTTCCTACTGCTCTCCCCCATCCTTGCCTGTATCTGCGGGACTTGGGACTCCCGCTCTGCCGACGGTGCAAGGATTTTCTCTCTCCCTGTCTTTCAGCCGGCGACGGGGCTGTAATCGAGGGTGGTGAGGATATACTGATGTGCGGTTTTTTTCTCCCCCCCCTCAGATAATCCTACCTTTGGAGTGGTTTCCTCTAAACAAACCCAGCGCCGGAGATTATTTCCACATGGCTTACAACGTTATCACCCCATTTCTGCTGCTAAAGGTAAGCCTGGAGGTGCAGGCATTACATATTTTTTATTTTTTTTTAATATTACCCGTTGTAAAAGCGGGGCAAACAACACCGTTTTCATAGAATCATAGAATGGTTAGAGTTGGAAGGGACCTTAAAGATCATCGAGTTCCAACCCCCCTGTCCTGGGCAGGGACACCTCCCACCAGACCAGGTTGCTCAAAGCCCCCTCCAACCTGGCCTTGAACCCCTCCAGGGATGGGGCAGCCACAGCTTCTCTGGGCAACCTGGGCCAGGCTCTCACCACCCTCACAGGAAAGAAGTTCTTCCTGAGATCTAATCTAGTTTTGTGAAAGTTAAGAGTTTGCGAGGGACTTGCTGAACAAATGTTGGTTATTCCCAAACTCCTGCCATTGAGCCGGCCCTGGGGGTTTGCGGCTCCAGAAAGAATTTGTGGTGCCACCTTTTCGAGAGCAAGGGGGTGACCGTCCTGGTACGACTCCATTCCCTGCACCGGCAAAGCAAATCGCTTCCCCCGGGAACTGCGGATTCAGGGGGAGTCAGAGCCATTCACCCTTTTTAAGGGTGTATTTTTAAAGGCGTAGTTTTAAGACAACATCCATCCCTGGCTTAAAAGACCTTCTGGGACAGCTGGAACTACAGTAGATTTTCTAAATTGTCCAGAGCTTAATTACGCTCGCTCTTCGACATTAGAATTGTATCTTTAGCTTGAATTTATCTTCCTTCCGCTGCCAGCCCCCGGATCGTGCGAACCATTTATGAGGTTAAAGACTGTTGTGTCATTAGAAATCTTTTTATATTAAATACTTAGCAGCCAGAAGATATGAGAAAGCAATTATAAATACATTTTAACCTTCATTAGCTAGAAATTGAATTATGTTCTACGATGTAAATGATTCTCTCTCTCCTGAGTCTGTCTGGGAGATTTTAAATGCTAGCATGGCCAAAAAGGAATATTCAGGATCCGGTCCTTTGGGGAATGTGGAAGCCCCGAAGCTCAGCCTGACCCAGCCCATTTCTGCAGGCTGGGGACTCGTCAGGTTGAAATTTGCTGTCTTGGACTTCCTTGGACAATGAAGGGTTGTTCCACCAAAACCAATCCATTTGTTATTCAGGGTGCGTTCCCTTTGCCTGATGTCCCCTCAAAGGACGTGTCCCACCATCCTTTCCCATCAGAGGAGAGCTTTCCTGGGGTTTTTTGCTCTCCTCGTCCTCTCTGACTCCTCTGACGTTCGTACAGCAGTTGCAGAGAAAGGGGAAGTTAATCCTCAAAATTAAATACAAATAAGGAGCTTTTCAGTGTTTATGAAGGGCTGCAAAGCTGATTTGGCAGCAGGGGGATGGGAGGCGAAGGTGGCCCCAGCTCATCCTCAGGCTGGGCCGATGCATCCCTCCCTGTTCCCGAGGCTCCTTGGCGTCCCCTCCAAAGCCTGAACCACTTGAGCTGGGATTTACATCTTCCGAGGTCTTCCCCCCTGCTTTGCAGGAAGCTCCTTTCCGGAGAGAAGCTCCTGCTCCTCGTCCCCAGCTGGGCTTGCAGGAGCTGGTCCCCAGCTCTGAGGAACACCAGGCTCCCCACCAGCCTTGCCTTCCCACCTCCACCCAGACCTGAGCAGACCAGGAGATGGCAGAGGGAGAGCCCGTCACTAAAGCTGGCCTTTAAAAGGTTGCCTCAACCGGTTTTGCTGGTAATTAGATATTTGTAGATAGGGGTTTGAGCGCCGCTTCCTCTTTAGAAGCAAATACACAGAGAAGCGAGTCCGATCCCATTGGGAAGAAGATAAAAACCAAACAGTTCAACAAAGTCCTTTGGAAATCACCCAGCAGAGAATTGTAAAGGAGAAAGCATCTCTTAGTGTGGGGAATGAAGCGTGTGTGCTCAGCTGGATGCTGCTGGAGGCTCTCCCCACCACTGGAGGGCACAGCCAGCCTTCCAGATCCGCTCAGCAGAGGAACCCGAGAAAGCAGCTGCCTTTTTGTTTCTCATTAATGGGTTTTGAAAGAAATTGGCAAAGAAATTGCTTCAAGTACTCTATTAGAAGTACGGGATCACTGATTCGGTCTAAGTGTCGAGTCAGGTTAAGGCTGCTGCTTTACAGAAAGGTTTAACAGGGGCAAAAAAATGTGGTTTTATTATTGCAAACACGGATAAAGCGTGTACTCAAACCTGAAAGCCACGTAGGCTGGTGGAAACGTGTCGGAGATGTGTTTGAGGAAGAGTAAGTGCAATTGGGGAAGTTCGTTCCGGTGCGGTCACACCACTTTCTGGAGGGGGACGACTGTGTTTCCAGCTCACACCCGCTTGTGGTGGCACGACCATCAGCAAAGCCTTTGCTTGGGTCAAGATGGTTTTTCCAAAGCACGGCTAAGGCAGAGAGGGCAGAACTTGTCACGGCATCGCTGGTACCTTCTTGCTGCTCAACACGCCTCTGTGTTTCTAGCTCATCGAGAGATCCCCCAAGACCTTACCGAGGTCGATGGTCTACGTCAGCATCATCATGTTTGTCATGGGAGCCAGCATCCACCTGGTTGGAGACTCTGTAAACCACCGCCTGATTTTCAGTGGCTACCAGCACCATCTGTCTGTCAGAGAGAACCCCATCATCAAGAACCTGAAGCCAGAGACACTGGTAAAGAGGCTAGTTTTTTTATATAAGCACTTAAAAAAAAAAAAAAAAAATTAATTGCTTGTTCCTACTTAACAGCGCCCTGGTCCCTCTGCCCTTTTAAATCTCTTTGCATTGCATTGCAGATTGATTCCTTTGAGCTGCTGTACTACTACGATGAATATTTAGGTCATTCGATGTGGTAAGCAATTTACAATCTCTATCTAGCGGCCCCGGAACGTAACACAAGGGAGGGCAGATCTGATCTGATCAGAGCTTAATATGTAAAAAAATAAAATGCAGCTGATAAGAGCTGGCTGGGGATAATGTTCTCGTAGCCAGTGTGATTACAGTGGATGTCTCCCTTGGAAAATCGCCCGTTCCCTCTAGTTTTGTCTCTGTCTCAGTGGTATTTCTAGGACATGGTGGTTGTTTGACCCTCGTAGGGGACAGAGGAACGGCTCGTCTGTTCTCATCCCTCGGGCACCTTCCCCAGGACACCCGGGTGAAGAGAGAGGTCACGGCGCAGGTCTGAGGGCTCCGCACACTCCCTGGCTGTCACCACCCACGTTTTTGCTCCCACGGAGGTTGACCCCAGAAGAACCCGACTCTGCCCAGTCTCTCTAGCCCTTTGCTCCCCACCTTTACCCCCGGCGAGAAGGAAGGCTTGCTCTTGTAGCCAGACCAGTGCCGCCCAGTAACAGAGACTGTTTGGCCATGTTGGTTCGGGGAGCTGAGTTAGGGTCTGATTTAGAATTATAGAAACATAGAATTGCCCAGGTTGGAAGGGACCTTTCAGATCATCGAGTCCAACCGTCAACTCAATGCTGGCAAAACCCATCACTAAACCGTGTGTCCTGTGGCCTGCGCTGAAGACCAGAAAGGACCCTCTGGCTATTTATCTGCTGCCAGATAATCCCGAGACCTCTCCGAGCGTGGAGGGAGATCTCTCCCCCATCAGGCTTTCCCGGTTTATTTGCTGTTCCGTGAGCAAGCAAATCCCATTCTTTTAAATAAAAAAAGGGCTCTGTTAGGCTGTTGAAATCCTGGTCCGTGTTCTGCTTCCTGCCACTCAACTTTTAACAGAACACAGCTCTTAAACAGCCTCTTAGAGCCTGGGAGTGTAAGAAATACAATTGTTCGATGGAACGCCCCAGCCCGGGCTTTGACCTCATCAACAAAACTCGAGCTTTTCCTGCCAGAGCCCCAGAATTCTCACCGACCGGAGGGTTGTTTCTGTTTGCAGGTACATCCCTTTTTTCCTGATACTCTTCATCTACTTCACCGGCTGCTTCACCCCCGTGGAAGAGGAGAGCAGGATGCCGGTGGCTGCCTTGCTTCTGATGGGGCCCAGCAGCCTTTATTACTGGTAAGTGGCTTCTCTCCGCTCTGGATGGGCGAGGGACGAAGAGGGAGACCCGCAGGCAGGGGTTGGCCATTCCCCAGGGCAGAACTCGCTGCAGCTTCTCCTCTGCAGGTCTGGAAAAAGCAAAGCTGGTTGAAATTTGCAGCCGCTTTGGCTTTTGCAAGTTGGGACAACTTCAGGGTCACAGCACTCCTGTCCCTGCTTAGGGTGTTCCTTCAGCCACGCTGTCAGGTCATACTGATATCGCTGGAGCTCTGGCTCTCAGCCTCCCGCAGAACTTGGTGTCTGCCCCCACCCTTTAAAAGCTGCCGTTCGCTGTTAGTTCCGTGACGATTTTGGGGTGCTCAGCTGGTTCCTGCAGTGTTCCCACTGGGTCTCAGCTCATTGGCGGCGATGGGGATGCTCTCACCTGTTGTCCAGGAATTTACACCGAGCCCAGGCCACCCGCATGATGCTCCTCGGCTCGCCCTGCGGGTCCAAATAGCCTTTTGAGAGAGGTCTTATTTATTTCCCATTTTCATTAGCCTCATCTTCCCAAACGGTTTCCCTGATGGCAGCCAAACAACTTTTCAATTCATCTTCAGAGATGATGTTCTCTCTTGCCTGTGGCTTTGCTCCCTGCCGAGACTGTTTTTATACAGTAAATTAATTTTTGATAGTCAAAATCATCAGGAAGAATTGGTCAGTTCCCAGTTACCCCATTGCACTTCCTTTAAATGTGTCAGTGCGAGTCCCTGCAGTTCGTGTGCTGGCGATTTAAGAGCCAGGGAGTGTAATTCCTCCTTCTTCCCACTAACACCCATTCGGGACTGGCCGCTGCCAGGTACAGCACAGGGTTGGGGGGGGGGGCAGTGGATTTTTGGACTAAACGAGCACAACATCCACCACCTGGAGCCAGAGTCTGGCTTTGGTTCTGCTTTTAAGCATCCCGTTCACAAACTGAGCCCAGCACCTTTCGAATCCCGGACTGGACACGTGTTCCGTTACCAGTTCTCTTAATGGAGCCCATAGCTCAGTTGTTAAATTTACTGGTAAGAAACGTGAAAACAAATCACAGTTTAAACGCTGGCAGCAGAAAGGGGCACAGGTTGCTTTGTTCAGGTGCAGAGCAGAGAGAAGGGGGAGATGGTTCACCCCAGGAAAGGCTGGAAGTGCTAGGGGGTGGGGGCTGGCATCGCTCGGTGCTTTCTCCCAGGGCGGGGGGCACTAATGGGTGTTTTTTTGCTTTGTAGGTATCTCGTGACGGAAGGTCAGATTTTCATCCTCTACATTTTCACTTTCTTTGCCATGATGGCTTTAGTGATGCACCAGAAACGCAAAGGACTCGTCCTGGACAGCAATGGGCTTTTCCTCTTCTACTCCTTCATCATAACACTGCTCCTCATTGCTGTCTGGGTGGTCTGGCTGTGGAACGACAAAATTCTCAGGAAGAAGTACCCTGGCGTGATCTACATCCCCGAGCCCTGGGCATTTTACACCCTGCACATGAACAACCTCCACGCAGCAAAGGAAAGTTTATAAGTTTTGATATTTTAGAGTGATTTGAACCAAAAAAAAAAAAAAAAAAAAAAAAAATCTAGTTTTTCTAACGTAGATGTATTTCAAATAAATTCCTGACCAACATTAGCTGCCAGACGTATTGTGTGCTAACTAGACCGAGCTAAGGGAGGGGGTGTTTGAACAAAAGGGAAAAATAGTCTTTGTGACTTAACGCTTTAAAGCCAGGGCCGTGGCAGGGGTGTCTCCCCTGGCTTTGCACCCGCAGCTTGCAGTGGTAGAGCACCTTTCTGGGTGCTTTGGGGATGGTACCACATCCCTCCCACACCGGAGCAGGGATGCAGAAGCCCAGCCCCACGGTGGGTCCACCCCACCAGCCATCCCTCCCATCCCACCGCGCTGCTGCTCCGGAGAGCGTGCCGGCCTTTAATGGGAGCGGTTTGCCGGGAAATGTTGGCACGGAGATTTCTTCACTCCTCCCACGCTGCTCCCAGCCGAGTAAACACGCCAGGAAGGGGCCGAGCTGCCCCACCTTGGACCTGCTGCCGACGGCTCTGCTCGGCCGTGCTTCTCCAGGGAGCCCTCCCAGAGTCCCCGACCAGCAGCGCTGGGCTTTAGCCCGCTGCAGGAAGGGTCTGGCTGGTGGCAGAAGGGCCAATTCCTCACAAGCGCAGCCCAAAAAGAGCGTGGGGCAGGGGGTGAGCTCCACTCGCATGAGGTCTTGCGCCTTCTCCTCCCACTCACCTCTTCTCCAGCCTCAGGTGAAGGAGCTGAGTTTCCTGCAGCTTCAGCTGCATCCCTGCGATGGCGTATGTCAATAAAACTTGTATTAGAGCCCTGTGTGATGGAACCCAAAAGGTAGAAGAAACAAACAAAAAAAAAAAGCTATTAGCGAAACACTCCAAATAAAAACATTTAGTGAAAGCTGAGTGACTCACGCTGCTCCTGGAGCAGCTCCATTCTTTGGAGGGAGAATCTGTATCCCACGAGATTGAAGGATGCTGAACGCGTCACTGTAGCAGAGCAGGGTCCTGTCCCTGCTATGGTGGTCGCTACGGCCACTAAATACTTTGGGTCTGGATCCACACTGCAGCCAGGCATCAGGCACTTCATGATTCCCCCACGCTAGTCCTGCCTGCGCAGCCACTGGGTCACTTTCTGGGATACTTCAAGCACCGGCGAATCCAGAGGCAGAGCATCACCCGTCCCACACCCAGGAGGATGCCACCGAGCTGCCGGTTCAGCTATTTTCAGGATAAAATTGTATATTCATGTATAATACCTGCTTTTCACTGGCTTGAGTGTCAGCCGAGTGGCAGAAGCGTCGCGCTGGAAGGGACCAGAAGACTCGGGCAAACACGGCTGTTTGGGCTACCCCACAGCAGCTGGAGGCTCTGCCTCTCCCACACCCCCAGCTTTAAACCCCAGAAGCTCTGGGGTTCGCTGCAGCCCCCCCACACCCCCAGCATCATTTCCTCCCCATCCCCCTCCCGAGTCCCAGCCAAGGGGCAGCGAGAAGACATGGCACTCCTGGAGGCTGTTTGCTCCCCGGCAGATTAGCTACATAAATGCTAATAAACAAAAACACAGACAAGGGGGAGCCTTTTAAACCATCTCAAAAATCCTTTCTCTTCTCAGCCTACCTGCTGTGTTTGCAGGGGGCACCTCTAACCCCCCCCCCCCCCCCCCCCCCATGCCCTGCAAAGCCACCGGGCAGGGCACAGTGATGCTGCCAGCGATGCCCAGCGCCCTGCACGGAGCTCAGCCACGAGGAGCAGACCCCGAATCAACTCCTCCTCCAGCAAAACCCCTCCAGCAGTGAACTCCAAAGCTGTAAATCCCCCCCCCACGCACCCACACCCACCCACCCACCCTCGACGAGGCTGGATTTGTCTCCCAGCAGCTAAAGCTTAGCCCAAGGTGTGCAGCTACTGGAGATTATCAAACCTTCGGGGCTCAACCAGCTCATTTCCATCCAGCCTGACCCCAAACACCCCAAAAACCCCCACCGAGGGAAGCTCTCGCCCCACTCTTCCCCGCAGCATCGCTGCTCGGGGTCCCGTGGCTTCGGGGGAGCCCTTCTCCCCAGGGCGTGAGAGCAGGAGCCGTGCTGGCAGCGGGATCCAGCCCTGGCAGGGATCAGGTCCCGTAGCCATAGCAGCGGGGTATTTATTACAGCCCGGCCACACTCCACCCCGGGCTGGCGGACTTTAGCCCTTAATCGAATAGAAAAAGTAGCAGCAGACGCCTCCGGTCCCAACAGGCAGCATAAAACACAAGGAGGGCCCCCAAAATAATGGTGAGTGAAGCATTTCAGCTGATACAAACTGCTCAGCCCCCCCTCTCCCCATCCAGATTTTAAAGCTGTTTTTCTTTTGTTTTCTTCTGTCCTTCTCCTTCCCCCCTTTATGCTACAGGCAAAATTTCTATCCCAGGATCAAATTAATGGTACGTAGTTTTGTTCTGCCTTTTTTTTAATAGCAAGATCAGTTTAAGAAATTTTATATATATATATAAACATATATTTATATATTTCATGGAATGGTTTAGGTTGGAAGGGACCTTAATGATAATATATACATATGTAAATATATATAAAGAGGCATTTTCCCCAAAAGGGTCTCTGTCTTGCCCCTCCCCTCCCCCCAGCTCCCAAGATTTCTCCGAAACCAGAGAAATCTCCCCAGTTTCCTTAAGCCAGTGCTGGGCACAGGCAGGCAGCCGAAACCATCCGCTGGATTGCATGGAGAGGTTCACCAGCAACCTCCCAACCCCGGGAACACGTCAATCCCGGCCAAACTAGCGGGGACCAGGAGAAATTTGAGGTGACCACCTGCAGCGCTGGAGCCTGGCAAGGCTTCCTGGATGATGGGAGCGAAGGTGGAGGAGGAAGAGGAAGGAAGGAGAAGGTGTAGGAGGTACAAATTCTCACCGCAAAGCACCCCCTGGGAAAGGGGGACAGGAATGAGGAAGGGTTTGCTCGCAGAATGGCAGAAGAAAGCTGAAATAAGAGTATTATTGCAAATCTGTTAATCTGCAGCACCCTCGGGCTGAGCAGCTCTGCAGGATTGCTGCAGGGGAGGAGGCGGCCGGGGCAGGGGGAGGACACGGCCCCCCCACACTCACACCCACAGCAAGGTCTAGGGACGGAGAGGATGAAGAGGGTGGGCGATCGCACCAAAAGAGGCTGATTTTCACCTCCCTGGGCGGCACAACTTGCCCGGTGGCATCGAGCGAGCGGAGCCGGGAGCAGAGCGGGAAGGCAGGGTGGGAGAGGGCAGCTTTATCTAGGTCAGCCCCAAACCCTGACTTAATTTGAAAACTGGCGAGCCAGTGGTGGAGGGGGAAGGGGAGAGGGCGAGGAGCAGAGATGCCGCCGCGGGATGGCAGTTTCTCCTCCCTTAAACTCACAGCACCCAGACTGTCAAAATGCCACATTATCCGTTCTTTTACCTTTTATTAAAACCCAGCCAGTGGCAGGGGCGAGTGCCAGACCCTGCAGGGACCAAACCAGCATCCCCCACCACCACTTAAGGCTCATTCCTTTAGCACCCTCTCCTACCCCCCCCCCTCCACGGAGGCAAAGAAAAGTACTTTTTAACAGTACATTCTACATATTTGGAAGCCTGACTCCGCTTTCAGACTTGCTTCATTAGGCTGAAGGACCCCAATTAGCTCAGCTATTCACAAACCGGGATTTTAATTGCCCTTGGCACTTTTCCCCGGGGTCCTCCCCCCCCCCCCCGGCCTTGTCCATCATCTTCCTTGAAAGGAGACACCCCGAAGCAGACACAATATCCCCTGCTGGAACCCTCCCAACGCCGCCCGGCCGGGCAACAGGAGAAGAAACGTCACCGGTAGGTCAATGCAATCTCACATGGCGTAACAGAGAGTTTTGGTTTTTAATTAGAGTTCAAGGAATGTTTTTCCCTGTACGACAAGAAACAAAAAGGCAAGATAAAAGCCTGCGACCTGATGGCAGTGATGCGGTGCCTGGGAGCCAGCCCCACGCCGGGAGAGGTGCAGAGGCACCTGCACCTGCACAAGATTGGTAAGGAAAGGGCAGCGCCGGCACGTGAATAAAACGCACCGGGTTACGGTTGGAGAAACTGAGCTTTTCTGTGGTCAGGAGACCACAACAGGCAAAGGCGAGGAGGCTGCCTGGAGCCCAGCAGACAATATTCGGTCTCAGGTAAAACAGTCAAAACCCACCCCGATGTGCTAGATGGTGAGCAAAGTCAATCCAGCACACAGATTAAAATAGTGCTGATTAAAAAAAAAAGAAAAGCTTGGAGACAGTGAGAGGCATATATATTGATTATGGATTCTGAGGATGGGAAACCATCCCGTCCAACCAGCAGAAGCAGAAGAGCACAGAAAGATACTTGTCTGCAGATACGTATAAATAAATTCAAAGCACAGTACAGAGACCAAAGAAGACTCATGAGATAAAAGCAGGCTGGATTTAAAATTCTAGATACAGAGGTTTCAGAGCACAAGTCCAGCAAAGCTATAAAAGGGTTTTTGGGCCAGAAGCGGGTCCACCCTGGTCCAGATCAGAGTCAGGCAAAAGGGAAAAGGTGCCTCAGGAAGGGAAACTGGGGGGAAGAGGAGCGGGAGGTGCTTAGGTCTGGAGTCAGCCTACAAAACAGAGCCGTTCCTAAAGAATCTGCTCTCATCTTTCCAGACAGAAACGCAGAACTGGATTTCTCCACTTTCCTGAATATAATGTACAGGCAGATGAAGCAGGAAGAGCCCGAGAAGGAAATTCTCACGGCCTTGTCCATGATAGACAGGCAGAAGAGAGGGGTTATCACCGTTTCAGAGCTGAGAGCCAAACTTACAAGACTGGGAGAAAAGCTTTCCGAGGAAGAAGGTATTTTGCAATTCAAAGATTGCCGAAACGCTCCCCCATCTTCTTATTTCCTTCCTGATTTTCCTCTGTAGTCAAATCTGGGATCAGGAAGGACCTGGTCCAGCAGGACACGGTGCTGGTGCACCTTTGGCGGGGCAAGAAGGGATGTCCCCAGGTCCACCCCACCGGCACCAGTCTCTCTCCTGCCACAGCCATTCCATGAGTTCGTGCCTTCCTTTAAAACACTTTGCCCACTTAAACCGGGGCCCCCAGCCGAGCCCAGACAGGGGGGAGCACTCCCAGAGCCGAGCCCAGCGCGTCAGCCTCGTCAGCTCACCACAGCTAATTAGTCTCACTTGATGGTGAAGTCACCTCGCTGCCGGCAGCCTCTGCCCACACCACCATCACCAGATTGTGTGCCTGGCAGCAGAGGCCAGCTGCCCATTAACCTTTTCCCTTCCTCCAGTTGTTTCCTGGATGATGATTTTTTCACCCCGAGATGCTCCACTGTATTCATAAAGCGAGCGTCCGTCCCCCCAGCTGCAGGGATGCTGTACGGTTTCCCACAAGCTCTGTGGCCAGCACAATTTGGAAGGAGAGGGGGACTTTTTAATTAAGATTCTTTAAAAAAAAAGAAAGAAAAACCCTGTCCTATTTGTCAGAAATTTGCCTCCAAGGGACACAGTAGGAGGGAATTGCCAGGAAGCTGAAAATGATCAAACCCTGTCAGACAGCTGACGTTGCTGTGGGCGCTTTATGTACATACATAAACTTTTTAAATGCATGCCCCACTTTTCCAGCTTTGCCAGGCTGCAGGAGGGGGCCCAGGCCTGCGGGAAGGCTCTTTGCACCCCTCTGCCCTGGGGACAGGGTGTCCTGTCCCCTCCTCCTTGCTCCAAACCACCTCCACCTGTGGCTCCTTTCTCCAGCTCTCGCCCCTCCGACCTCGCTGCGGGCTCTGGAGCGTGCATACTAACACCCCACCTTTGGCAGAGAGCAAGGAGAAAAACCCATCCACAGTCTGACAGGGGCAAGGAGTGGGTTTTCCCAGGGTTGTGGGCTTTGTTACAGACCTCATTAGGCTCCTCGGGGGTACAAGAACTGTCCTAGAATTAATCCGAGGTCAGTCCAGTCGCCACCACCAGCTTCACGAGCGACACACCAGAGCACGTCTTCCCAGTGTCTTCTTTGGCTGTTTCACTGGAATAATAATTTATGCAGCTATGCACATCTGAAAACACTTTCGGAGCTATTATGAGAGCCGAACAGTGAAGACATGGAGACACTAACCCTAATTAAAGGTGTCCTAGCAAGAACCCCCATTGTATGAAGATTTGGGGAGCGCAGGGGGATTTCCCATGGCTTTGTGAGTAGATGCACAGCCCTTTCGCCAACAAGGCACTACAGATCCTCACCTAGCAGGCGATGCCGCTTCTCAACAAGAAATTCCCCCTCTGGCCTGACACACCGAGCTCCGGCTCGCTAAGCTGCTATAAATATTTGATGCCGGAACAGACTCAATTTCATTAGTGTCTGCAATTGTTTGGTAACTACTGGCACGTACCTTCATTTACAGCCGCTCCAGAAAAGCCTTCGCTTCATTTTAATTTAACGTCCTTTTACCAAATGAGAAGCGACACCTTTTTCTTCTGTGTTATATTTATTCTGGGAAGAAATCTTTTTTTTTTTTTTTTTTAATTTACATCCTTAGAAGCATTTGCTTACCACCAACGTATTCTTTTTGAGAGGAGGATTAGATCTCCTGGAAAGAAAGAACTGTTACTTACCTTACGCTAACAGCAGTTCCCACAACAGCCCCTCCTTCACCCCACGCTGCCACCAGATCCTGCGGCAGCAGCTCAGCCCCTCCGTACACCCCGACACCCGCCTGCGAACAGAGGGGAAAACACCGTCCCACCCCGTACGTGAAGGGAGAGAGGAACCGGGTTGTGCCGCTCCGGGAGGCCTTCCACAACTATTTACAGTAAAAACAGCTTTTCTTCCCCTAAACCTCCCCTCCTCCCGTGACCTTCCCCCCTGGATTTCACAACTGGCAACTGCAAAGCCATTATTCCCTGCTCCAGTAGAGTCTTATTTAAACGACAGCAGCTCGTTCAGCCTGAACGGCCACTCTGGAAACCTCAGCCAAGTATCTCAGGAGTGAAAACACAGACCAGTAGAGTGCTGGGACCAGTTCTGGGTCCCCCAGTTCAAGAAGGACAGGGATCCACTGGAGAGAGCCCAGCAGAGGCTACAAAGATGCTCAAGGGACTGGAGCATCTCTCTGCTGAGGAAAGGCTGAGGGACCTGGGGCTGTTCAGCTGGAGAAGAGCAGACTGAGGGGGGACCTCATGGATGCTGAGCAATAGCTAAAGGGCGGGGGGCAAGAGGATGGGGTCAGGCTCTTCTCAGTGGCATCCGGTGACAGGACAAGGGGCAACGGACACAAACTGGGACACGGGAAATGCCATCTGAACATGAGGAGGAACTTCTTCACTTTGAGGGTGCCAGAGCCCTGGAACAGGCTGCCCAGAGGGTGTGGAGTCCCCTTGAGACATTCAAATCCTGCCTGGACACGTTCCTGTGCAACCTGCTCTGGCTGGGGTTTGGACTGGGTAGTCTCCAGAGGTCCCTCCCAACTCCTAACATTCTGGGATTCTGTGACCAGCCTCCATCGACCTGCCCTCACCCGTTTTGGAGAGCACTCCAGCACCGCCCCGGTGAGGTGACACCAGCCCAAATGGGCATGAGATGATGGATTCGCAATTAGCACATCACCGTGTTTCAACCGTCTATCATCTTGGCTCTAAACACTAGGTGTCCTACTAATGAAATGTCCAAAGATAAAAGCAGGTCCACAACCCAGCAGCTTCCCCTCCCTCCGCACAGCATCCAGTCACACTCCCTGTCCAAGGGCAAACAGCAACAGCCGCGGGAAACTGGACACACACCCCTCAGCATCAGCAAGGGAAAACCTCTTCTGGATTGTATCCGATGCCTTATCGGAGGAAACCGCTGCCCAAAACATTAGCAAATACAAGCTGTTGGGTTTCTCATCTGCTTTAGTGCCCACTGACTCTATGGTATGGGGAAAGCAAAAAACGGAATTCTCCTCCTCTCCCAGCATCCCAAGGAATATGGCACCTAATTCCCAGGAGCACCTTCATTCAGCAACATTTAATGTTACTTTTCTATATGTCATTTCTTACGTATTTCTATTTTATTTACATTATTTGAAAGGAAAAATATCTTTCAATGGTGCACTTCTTTCTACCCCTACTCTTCACTTCCAGCACTAATATACCAACATTAACTAGAATCACAAAAATCTACTTAAAGTTGGGCACATAATCTGCATGAGCACTTCGCTTTGTCCAAATTGAACAGGGAGAGGTTCGCTATTCAAACCCAATAAGCCACTCCGACCAAGAGCAATTAAAAGTTGATTTGCACTACATTTGTAAATCTTTTCCACGTGGAACTCAAAGAGATGGACATCTCCGCTCCAGAAAGTTAGACACGGAAATCAAAATCAAAGCGCTAATTGATGCTGGTTTAAAACTACAATCTGGCTGACACCTCCAACTGATCCCAGGAGTTATTACTTCTAACAAAAATGTCATGAAACCCCAAATCCTGCCTTGTTCTTCTTTTGGAGATCACAACATCCCTGATACGCGCCACTCAAACTTACGTTTTCTGTTACTCTTTCTTTCAGTTGATGACCTGCTAAAAGAAGCCAAAGTTGGACCAAATGGAACGATAAAATACGAAGAATTCGCCCGCATCATTTGTCTTCCTACAGTCGACTACTGAAATTCAGAACAAGAGATTGGTAAGAGCAGGACCTGAAACTTTTTCGACTTCCATTTTTCCTAGTTACTACTGGGACTCGGGAAGCATCGTTTGCCTTTAAAAATCCTTCTTTTGCCTTGATGATAGTGCTTACACCCACACGGTTTCCCACCCCGTTTCTGGAGAAACGCTGTCACAAAACGTGAGCTCTGATATTTAAATAAACTGAATGCAACACTCCTTTGTGTAAAACATGTCATGCTTAACAAAAAAAACCAAACCCACAACTCTTATTTTAAAATACATTTTAAAGTCCACAGATTGTGGCATAAATGAGAACTCGTAGTTAAGTTCTCACAGTGACTGAGACATTACACCCGCGCCCGGACACTGTTCTTTGTGCAGGGAGAGATTCCCCGGGAACCTCGATTATGTCACAAGGGTGGTAAATTCAGTGTAACTACACCCAGCTCCCCAATATTCTTTGGATGCACCGTATGATCCCGTAAGATAACTCCTAACCAGATGCTCCCGTCACGAAGCTGTCAAGACACCAGCCCCATGTCCCTGGGAACTATCTAGAGGGACAGGAGATGGGCAATTCTCCAGCTCCACCAGTGATGCTCACCGGTTGCAGAGGACAACTCCCAGTCTCCAAATAGGAACGGTCCATGATTGCCGTCTCTTCCCTCCTAATTTTTCGCTTCTCCAGCACATGAGATCTCTCTGCTGTTGTACTTCTGTCACATTATTTATTAAGGAACAGTCTCCCACAACGTCAAGTCTCTCCGCGGTTAAGCTGCCCCTGCACTTTGAGGCAAGACACCGAAAATGCTGTGCTTGGTAAATTATCTGTCACCAAGTTCTGGGCCAGTTGCCCAGAACATACTCCCGGAGACAGCCTGGCAGGGAAAAACAGGGGCCGTGAAAATTCAGCTTCTCCACAACAGAAAAAAAACCACACTGTCTCTTTTGACTTTAAACTGATTAAAATCAGCGTGACCCCACAGCAGTCGCTACTGAACTTATTCCATCTATATCTCGGCAGCCTTAGCTAAGGTCCTCAGAAATTGGAATTACAGCAGATTCTCTCTGGGGTCAACTGGAGATTTGCAGAGACCATCTCTGCTCAAACTTGGTTAGAAACTAAAAAAAAAAAAAAACAAAACCGAAAACAAGAGCCAATTGTAACCCTTCCAAATCAGCAGTGTCTCTAGGAGGGTAAGGCAGGGATTATTCTCAGGGAATGTTATTATACGGGGTTAAAAAAGCACAAAAGATTAAACGACGTGCTGAATGCTGTGCAAGAAACAGAAGCGGACGCAGGATGTATCAGTTTGTGCCCAACCTCCTGTGATCCCGAGCCAGGCTGCAGAGCCTGCGGTTCTCACGAGCCAGCAGTCCCAGTAAACCCCAACTTGGACGTGGACACGCCAAGACACCAACCAAAGGCTCTCTGAAGAGCAAAAGATCACACTTGAAGGGGAAATAAACTTTGCTTGAGGTAAAACTGATGTATCTTGTCATACCTGTCCACCACATCCCTCGATTCTTACATTAGCTCTTCCTACTCTACAGATAGAAAACAAATAAAACCCCTTGTCTGAAAATTAATGAGCTACAAGCAGCTCAACACTCAACTAACGCTCCAGAAAAAACACCCAGAGAGAGATAGGATTCATTAGAAAAACCAAAAAGGAGCTCCAAATAAAAGCAAAGGAAATTATTTCCCTTACGATTCCCTTCCCACTGTTCACAGTTAATGTCTGGACAAAAGTCCCACCTACCTGGACGCCAAGCCTTTGTGCGCTGTGCCTTTGGAGGGCTGCCCACCGCGGGGAGACGGGCTGCTGCCCACCGGAGCTGCTCCAGATCCCCCACAGAACAACCGGCAAGGAAGGGGAGCAAAAATCCTCGCTTGCTTTGAGCGTAATTAGCTTATGAAACAAGGAGTTGGTTTAGAAGCGTTTGTTTCCAATAGGCATCAATAGCCAAATTACAAACGATCCGATACACAGCTTAATTCTTCCCTATTGACCAGAGCAGTTGATTAACAAATCCTTTCAGCCTCAGACAATGCAAAAGCTTGTATATGGTGGGGACCGATCAGCTCAAAATCACTTTGGATTACTCCAGAATCCATCTGTACCGTCACAGGCAGTTCCTGCCCTCTCGGGGTGGGTAAATATTACCCAAATAAAAGCCAGCAAAAAGAAACCCCGCTTCATGCTCACAAAACACAGCAGCGTTGTTAGAGCCCGGGGAGACACATCTCAGGCACTCCACACCACAAAAAAACAACACTGAGAAGCAAAGAATTTGGGTTAAAAAAGGCCCTTTGCGACTCTCAGCCCACAGAAAACACCCTGCCCTCCCTCCTCCCTTCCCCCCCCCCCCCCCCCCAGGAAACACAACGTAACTGAATGCTTTTTATTACATCTAAAGATTTCTACATAAACAGGTAACATTCAATAGGTAAACCATTTTTTTTTTCCAATGCATATAATAAATATTTTCACTTGGTACTTTTATACAAACTGACATTGGTCTACTATACATTTTTAAAAGCCATTTACTGGTTTGGCATGCCGTATGGAAACTAAGAGAAAGTTTTAAGGCAATGAATGACAGATTTAAATTCATGGAATTAATGGTAATTTTAATATTCTGCTTATATACATTTTTCCCTTTGTTAATTAAAACAATTAACAGCAGCACTTTCGGGGACCACCAGCAATTTTCCCTTGTTAGAAATCTAAGCTCTGTTAAAAAAAAAAAAAAAAAGAAAGAAAGAAAACAGTTACACTGACAAAACCTAAATCCTTTATATTTAAAATGTGCTTAAAACCCTGAAATGTTAAACTGCAACAAAGAATTATTTTTCCAAACGTTCTCCTCACAGTCCTTAGCTCTGCGTCAGGAGGCAGGTCCAAGAGAGTCCAATGAAAAAAAATCTATAGGTCATCCCATCCTTGAAAGGCTCATTGACTCCTTGCCGTTGGGAGGAAGGGACGAGCCCGGAACCGCTGTCACCTCTGTCCTTACGGAAGGGCTACACAGTTTTTAACACGTGGCAGAGGTTATAGTTTAGCGCGGTTGTTCGTCTCCTAAAGGACGCGTCAGTGATGCCCTCAAGAGCGATTCAAAGCCACCTCCACCCCGTGACTCGGAAAGAACACACGCGTGTGCACACCCCGCTCCTCGGTGGAAGGACCTGAGGACAAGAGACCACCGGTCCAAGGAGGAGGGGATCTGGAGCGAAGGGAGCAGCATCGCAAGCCAGGCCAGCCCCGGGTTGCTTTACTGCCTCCTCCGCAACACGTGACCTAACGGAGACGGAGTTTTGGAGTGAGGTTTGCAGGGAACTTGTCCAGAACTCAGACTGAGACTTCTACCAAGCAACGTTAACCGTGGTCAGAGGCACAGAGAATTATCACCTATAAAGAACACCCTGGCGTGAAACAGGAATACTCACAAAGCATATGGGATTAATACCACAAAGGAGGACGTTAAGAACGTTTCTGTCCCATCTTTGTAGAGCATTGAGGTTTAAAAAATGACAACGGTGAATTGAACGGCCTTCCTTCCCTTCGGGGGGACTCGTGAGGAAATGGAAGACGTCATCAACTGACCCCGCTTTCCAAAAGCTGAGACAGGCATAAAGATGCCAGATTCCGCGTCATCACACACTCGCCACATTTAATTCCGTAGGTGAATTAACAAGATTTTTAATACCATTGTCAAAAGCGACACAAGCTGCTCTTCAGGTCATCTTTAACGATACAGTCAACGGAAACGGTGCCACAATCCTCGGTAAAACAGCCACAGTTTCCTGAATTTCCCGCAGGCGTTTCAGGCGCCCAGTCACACCGACGGCGGCCGTGCTCCGGCGTTACAAACGGTATCATAGCAAAGCATATGCTCTGAAGTTACCAGGTTAGTATTCATGACTAAAATGTATGAGATATATTCCTAATGTAGGTTTAATCACTCCAAAATCAGACTGAGTTTAAAAAATAAGTATTTCCCATTTTCTATCCTTTTATTTTTTTTTTTTTTTAACTGACATTTAATAAATTATAAAATTGGTGTATGGTGAAATATATATATCAGCCAGATATGTATGAAATACACATGCATGGGAAAAACTATTTAACTCACTTTTAACTCACACACACGGATCTATAAATACATATATACACACACATATACATATAAACACAAACATTTGTTTTCAAAATTCAAGTCAACTATTTAGTGGCAGAGGGATGCTGTAAAAACACTAAAAACAATTTTGATGCCACATAATGTGAACCTTTCAAATAACCATACGACTGATCATACAGCAATACCTAATGCTACTTGGATTAAAGATTTTTTTTTATTATTTTTTCCTTTTTTTTTTTTCCTTTTTTTTTTCTTTTTTAATCAATGCAAGATTTTTGAGACAACTTCATAGGCAAAAGGTGGCCCTTGTCAATGCTCAAAGCAACTAGCTGCAATCAACAGTTTTGGACATTAAAAATTCAGACAAGAATCTGCTAATTTTAGTATTCCTTACTCTCTCTTCCTGATAAACTTGTTACCTGCACTTTCAACCAGTTATAAAAATATTTTTCACACCAGAGGAAATATTTACTCTCTCTGACATGGACTTTGGGACACAAGAGAATCACCTCCTTCCCTCCCCCTTCTCTTAAAGAATCTCCTGAAAAACTGCATTCCAGCTATTTACACATTTCACTCTTTAATAAGAACGGATCAGCCCAAATGACCCACCAGTTCTACAAAAAAAAAAAAAAAAAAAAAAAAAAAGATTTTCCTATGTCATGCACAACTTAAAAAAAAAAAAAAGAAATCAGGAAGTAAGTATGGCTCAAAGTTCAACATAAGCGTACTGAAAAATCAGGGAAATCAAAATAATTACAAGGCCAAAAAGAGAAAACTGAATTTTGAAACCCACTACCCTAAGAGACTTCAATAGGCAGCAAAACATTTGAGTCCATAGGCTACAGGGTGGGGCTTTTTTATTGGGTTGGTTTTTGGTTTAAGAGACTCACATTGAACATTTAATATTAATTTTGATGAACGTGAACTCAGAAGACAGCGTACCAAGACCATTATCAGCTGCACAAACCATGCAATAAGTGTGTTGGTATTTGTATTTTCTTCCTTTTGTTGACAAGTTCACTTTTAAGCAGAAATTTGATCTACTAGAGCTAAAAGTAGGTTTCTCCAGACAGAATGAGACAGGCCTCAATTCAATAGGCCATTTATACACGCATGGCTAACTTTAAAGCACAAGCAGTTCCACAAATTTAAAACTGACACATGCTTAATATTTTGCTGATTAAGATCTTACGTTAATTTAACAGGATTCCATAGGAAGTTCTCAGAAACAAAACCCTACAGTCCAATGTGTCAATGCTTTTATTTGGGGCTAGATTCTATAAAAATTCCCTGTCTCGTCCCACATAAGCACAGCCAAGCAAATCCTCAGCCTGAGATTTTACTGAGTCTGGCCCTCAAGAATAATTGGTGCACTAATGAGCTTGCAACATGCTTGATTAAAGCACGGATTTTTTTTTTTTAAAAAATAAAAATTGTCTGAATAGAGGGTCATGTAGAACCAGAAATGACAAAAAAAAAAAAAAACAACCCAAAATCCCAAAAAACCAAACCCACTCCTGAAAGGCTACATCCTGCAAACAGAGGGGATGCTGTGCAACAGTTTGGGTAGGGTTTATTCCGCTTTAAGCACAATAAAATCTGCACTAAATATGGGATGAAGGAATTAGATTCCACCAAAGGTAAATGTCTCCAAGAGGAGAAAAAACCCTCTCCCAAGGTTGAACTTTAAAAGTTCAGCTCCTTTCCTGTTTATGTTACTGTGAAGAAAATAATGCCATTTGTGTCCAAACTATGGGGGGAAAAGAAAGTAACTTACATGACAAATGCACAGGTGTAAAATCTTCAACATCCATAAAAATGAACTGAAGCTCCTTGTTTTTGTTAATTTTTTTTTGTTTTGTCTTTTTTTTTTTCTTATTTTTACCAGTGAGGCCATCTTAGGTTTATATACAAAAGTAAAACTGAAAATATACTTTTGTTCTCTGTACACATAAATTTTTTTCCCTAAAAAAGGAAAAAAAAACCTTGTCTATGTTTCTAACATAAAGTAAAACCAAGCACAAAGATTTTTTCCTCTGACGAGTTCGTTGACTCCAAAAATCAGTCCAATGAAATAATGTCTGGTATGATACCAAAGATAGACGCCGTGTCCGTGCTGCTCCTACTTGCAACTGGATGCCCATGATTCTCTCGCAGGCTGTTGGAGGAAACAAGACTGCTGTTACTGCCACTATTGCTACCGTTTGTGGCCGGCAGAGAACCGCTTCCTCCTGCATTTAGCTGATCGAGAAACATCTGAGATGAAGTGTATGGGAAAAAACGAGAGTGTAAGAGTTCTTGATCATCTGAGGCGGAAACTGCCGCAGCTGCAGCGGCAAGAAGGGATGTGTTGTAATGCTGGGGGGGGAAAAACAACATTTTCAAGTTACATTTCAGATACCATAGTTGCGATTGAGAGCAGCACAAAAGAAGATATTCGTAAGCTAAAGCTCTGACAGCTTCTGGCTTTCACAAGAGCTCGTCTACTCAACCTCTCTGTAAGGTAAATGGACCGATGCAGTGAACTTTTACCTCTGCAGCCCCTGATTTCTGAAGCCAAAAGAAACTGGAAATACTAGTATTAGTAAAAGCAAATGCTAGAAAAGCAACAGCTCACAAAACACCTAAAACAGTAAGAAGCAGCACTCTTATCTCTTCAAAAAATTCCTTGGTGGAAAAATTCCCCCAAATTCAAAGAACCATTTTGCTATCCCTCTCCTCCGCTCAAAAGTCACAGACCAAGCACAGCTGGTGACACCATGTGCCAGTCACTGCTGGGGGAGGAAGGTGCTTCTGTGAAAAATGCATTTGGAAATGGGACCCTGAGTCCCATCAGGTGGCAGCAAGAGCTGTCCTGAGTTATACTCTTTGATGGGCAGCCCATGAAAGGCAAGAACTTTAGCTATCAAGGATCAGATTTTAAATACAATATCTCTGTAGGGTAATTTCGCTCTTCGTATTTCTTCCCGCTATGATGAAACACCCATGCCAGCTATTCAGTCTTGTTCCCCAAAATTCATGGCACAACTACAGCAGTGCCCATCAGTGCAGCATCAGACTTGGGCACTACTTGTTTCAGAATAATTCTCCTATCTATGTTTCACTGAATATCAAGGCAGCTTTTCTGAATCCAAGCTCTACAGTGCAGGCTCTGGTCTTAATTATGATATGAAAGCATCCCTCTACATATAGCGCAACTCTCCTACTTGAGATTGCTGGACACAGAGGGAACAAAAGGCAGGTGAGTCACCCCAGCCCTCTTCTTTTTCTTGATGCACAGGAGGAAAAGCGATGAAGCGGGAGGACTTGCCAACCCAGACTCCTTTTGAGAACGACCTGCTTAGTTCCCAAAACTGGAAGAACCAGCACCAATCTAGTCCATGTCAGTAAGCACTTACAGAAAGGTGGCAAACACGGTATGAACTGGCACACAGCCTCAGAAAAACCAGAGCTGCCCCTGCCTTATCCTCCACCGGAATTCAGACAATGCTTATGTTTGGTCCCAGTTTCTATGTGTATAAAATAAAGCTGCAGCCTGCCTGCATTTACACCTACATCATACACCTGCTCCTTCCTCGCCTAGAGCATCCACAGCAGCAAGTCCTTCTCAGAAAAGAATATCTGCCATATGACTTGATTTTCCTTGACTTACCTGATTGTCTCCTGACAGGAAAGGGAAGAAATCTAAACCTGCAAAGAGCCAAAGAAAAAGATTAAGCTTCTCAAAATAAACAAGTACCTCCCCATTTTCCCACCACTTATTTTGAAATAAAACCAACATAATACTGATGACACTTCAGATTCTCTTGCAAAACATGAACATTCTAAAACCTTACAACATTAATCTAAATTTTCCCATCCTCTGCGGATGCAGAATAGTACTTTCCACTACTGGATTGTCAAATGACTGCATGTTTTAATCCTTCTCCAATAGTTATTATCGCTTGGAAAGCTGCACGTACAGCTACAAACCATCAGAAGCTCACCTTGCAAGTCATAAGGCATGGGCGTCATATGGAATGGATGCCTGTAGTCTTGGATAAGCGATGTATTGATGTAGCTGGTGTCTACAGCAGGAAGGCTCGGCGTTCTCGACACAGGAGATGCTTGATGCGGTAAATTTAAAATGCTGGGAAGAAACAAAGGCTTGTTACAAGTGTAAAATATAGTCTTGGCTTTAATATTAGAAGAACAGCATTTGAAGACTTCTATTGCTGTCCCGTGCAGGGCATGTCCATTTTCAAATTCAACACGAAGTCGACCTCTCAATATTCATTACGAGCTTTGTGACAAGTGCATAATAGCAACTCCCCTAATTAATTTCAAAGCTTGACTAGAAAGCATCACAATGCAGCACAAACAGTTGAAGTCTAGCAAATTTAAAAGCAAAATAAAGCTCAGACTCAACCAGTAGAAACCGATGACTCATTATAAATGGTACTGGGATCTCTGCAACAAATAGGCTACAAATACCCCTAAGCCAGGACTCGAGAATCCTAAAGGCATATTGAACCCCCTAAAAAGGTACAAATCTGCACAACAACAGGACAGATAGGCTCTACGAGGTAATTAGCAATGGAAGACAGCCAAAAAGGTCTTGAGGAGTTTTAAGTGATCACTGAGTCATTTACATCACTGGCGCGGTAATCAGTTCAACAACAGGATCCCTTCGGTTTAGCCTCAGTTTTCATCCCCACGTGTTTATGTAAACAGGGTGCTATTAACAGCTTGGCTACTTAGGTGTAATCAGGTTATTCTGGCATTCTTTATTACTATGCTACTGCCACTAATCACCAGTAAAACCCGCACACTCCCACACCACACCCATGTTTCTCCTCCCTCTCTCTCTCTGTATGTTGCTGCTTTCATATTTCTCTATGAAAGAAAAACATTTCCAAGTCTTTAAAAAACATGCTTCTAAGCCACAAAGTTTTGCACCACTTTACACTCATTTTCACAAATACAATTAAAAAACTATACCGTGTTACACACTTCTGTTATTCCAATCTTTTCAGGCTTTGTGGCCCGAGATCAAATCCATTTGCTATAAGCTACTAGATCAGGATATAATCCAAACACAAAACTTTCTAGATATAATTTCTTTTGAAATTGGTCAATACTCTTCATTGTGACTACATGTTTTCTGCATTGGCCTGTGTATTTTACTCTCACCCCTTATTATTTAACGGCGATGCTGGAGATATAGAAGGACAGCTTCTCTTTGCAGATGGTTCCTCCTCCTCTTCATCTGATGAGCTATCAATGGTTAAATCAATCACTTCTACTTTCTTATTTTTATTTGACTGTTGGTGAGAAGACACCTGATGTTCCAAGGAAGAGCTTATGCATCCTATAGAAAACAAGCCAACATTAAAAGCTGTAGATTACACCACCACCACAACTGTGATAACATCACGGCATATTATATGCCTTCATAAATCAAGCTTATAACTCAGAATAAAAGACAACAAAATTACGTAACATTGATAATAACTTAGAGTACCATCAGCCCCAAACAGGTATTACACAAGTAATCTCTCTCACAAATGATCATTAAAAGCTACAAACACACATGCAAAAATGAGCACCTTAAAAAGTTAAAGGAACATCAATACTTGAGAGTCCAACAGAATGACATTCAGTCCACACATCCCAAAAAACAACTTACCATCAACTCCGTTGTAAGATGCAGTTACTTCCTGCACTTCCTTTTTCGATCTCATAGGAGCCCAAGACCCATCCTCCTTAAACTGAATTTCATCACAGTCTGTACAATACTTCAGGATTTCCATGAACAACCTGCCAATCAAAAACCTTTAATATCAGTCCTCAAAAAGAGCTTTACTCATTTATTTCTCCAGTATCTTTATTAATCAGTATAAGTTTGAAGTAGTGTTTAAAGAGAGTTGAAAACTTTCGTTCTTCTACCCTTCTCTCAACTGCTTCCTTGAGAAAAAGGAGTCACAATTTAAAATACTATCGAAAATAAAAGTCTGCACATTCAGTTAGAAGAACTAGAGGACTGGAATCTTGCCGAGGTCATGACACAGAACTCTCCACTTCCCAAAACAAGGGAAGAATGTGAACTAATATTAAAAATCATAATCTCCTACTTACCCGTATTTATCTTTGACAATATTTAACTGAAGAGGCCCATATCTTAAAGGAGTCCATGCAGCTGAGTACTTAAAAAAATAGTATTTCCTGAAACATCTTTTTTTTTTCCATTTTAAGCGAAAACTTCCTAACAATAGCTGAGCATGGGAATCTAAATGTGCAGCCTCTTCTCCTAGCTCTGTCTCCTAAAACTTTTAGGATCCTGGCACCACATCACTCCCAGGGGGAATTCCAGCTTTTGACCAAGACGATTCATGTGGTTCTGCATAAAAGCTTTGCTTTAATTAGCGAGAAAGTTCACTCTTTCCCAGATTGAAACATTTTCTAGAAATAACCTTCTCTTTGGGATGCTACAATTATACCACCTCATCTCCAACATCCACATCTGGAAACGCAAGAAGAAATAAGGAAAATTCATGCTTTTAATAATCACTACTCTTAGTCTTTACTATTTTAGGATGAAACCTGGAACAATGAACCCCACAGTTCTTTGATCCAAAGCAGAGGACCTGTAAATCCTGGGGTCCACGAAGCCCAAGCAGCCTGTGCGAGCCCCAAGCGTCTCTTCAAGAGCGTTTTGCAGGGCTTTAAAGGGGATCCCAAGCAATCTTATGCTGCACCGGCAGGTCACCAAATGAAGCACACAGACTCACTAGCAAAAGACCCAATCATTTGTGAGGTGGCTTTCTGGGGTTCTGTTTGTCTCAGGGTTTTTTTGTTTTGCTTGTTGGGCTTCTGTTTGTTTTGACAGGTTGGTTTGTTTGTTTGGTGGGGTGTTGTTTTGGGGTCTTTTTTTTTTTTTTTTTTTGGGTAAAACATTCTGAGTATGCTCAGAAGACTCTCCTTCACACTTTGGAAGAGGGTTAGGAATTAAAATGCAAACCCAGGAATACATACTTGGCATTTCTTCATGGAAACCAATACTAAATTTATTTATTTTTTTAATACTCTGCAGGTAGGCAGTACCAGGGAATCAATCTCTGTGTCACACTCTCTCTATAGCAACTCCCCAAGTGTGAAATAATTGTGGTGCCATTTGGGGGAGGGGGTGGCAGTATTTATTTGATCTAACACAAATGTCTGATATCAACTATTCCAGATTTGTGCTATTGCTCCATTAAAAGTAAAGACAACACGTGCTGTTTTCACATAGGGATCCAGCACTATGGAATACTGGAGGAAAAAAAACCCACCTGGTTAGTAATTCTTCACCAACAGCAGGGAAATTAAAGGACATGGTAATTTAAAACATGTCAGACAGAGCCAGATAACCAAGATTTCAGAGTACTGTATTCTGTTCAGCACAGAAACAGCACACAGAGAGTGTAAGGTACATCCTTCATGTTGAGTCAAGCTTTACTTACCCATCAATAATGAGATGTTCATAGGGAGCCTTCTTGTCACAGACAGGGCAAACCCAGGTTGGTTTCTTCTCGTTCATTTGAATATACAGAGTGGCATCAAAACATTGCAGGTGTGAACAAGTCAGGGCCCTACATGGTATGGTTAGCCGCATTTTACCGAGCTGTAAGAGAAAAAAAAAAAAATACATCATCTTGGTAGTAAATTAACAAACAGGGCTTTTCTGTCTGAGAAGAGACAAGAACACGTTGAGTTTTACTCCTGAACTCTCACAAACCCGAATTTTGATTAAAATACATTCCACCTACACCATTCCCTCCTTCCTGTAGGTTTGATTATCGCATAAAAGAAAGAGTTTACTAAAAATCAGATTTTTAACTACATTTGATCAAGGAAACTGAAGAGTACATTCTTCCATATTCCTATAACAAAATTCAGAGTTCACTGAGCACCTGTAACATACCAGTGTCCTGAACAAACCACAAAGAAGAATTCTTCATTAGTATTTTAAAAGCTGATGAACACGGGTCAGTCCTCTCCTACCTACTCACAGTTCAGCGTGTATTCAAGCCACTGACCGTACCTCAGTCATCAGGGCACTACCAGAACTACTACTACAATTTTCCAGTCACAGAAACAAGTCTGCAGAAAAGGCATTTGCAGGATTATGGATCATTTCCCGACATGTTTCTCTAACTCCATCACTCTCACTGCTTTCTGCCAGAAGGTGACTACTCACACAAGTCACACTTGTTAACTCTAAAGAAACTATTTTATACTCCTCCTGCTGTGATAAACACCGCTGCTACATATACAGTTGTGAGCTAATCTGAAATTTCCCTGCCTTTTTCTCGGGTAAAATACAAATAGCTGACTATCCCCTTTAATACCATCATACCTTTTCAACACTACAAAGGGCCCGCAAATGTTGAGGGAAGATGAGACGGGAGAAAATGAGTTCTAAGGTACGCTTTCAGATGGGGACCATCCTTTCCTTTGAGTTTGTAGAAAGGTCAGGACAGTGAGGTTTTGCAGACCAGGACAAAGCTTCCCCGGGTTTAATACAAAAAGCACAGCTGAGTGTTTAAACTGAGCAGATAACACAGGAGCATGACATGCAGGGAATGGTTAGGCTAAATAGTGGAACAGGAATATCTTGACTTGGATAGATAGATCAATGCTAACCCAGACCATAAAACATTAACATATGATTACACTGAATGCAAAAAAATGACTAGGCAGTGAAAGGCATATTTCATATTAATCTGAAATGAAAAAGTTTCTTCTCCTCAAAAAAAACCCAAGCGGTTGTTTTCTGGCAAAGTGTTTGCTCTGCACCTCAGGAGTCACACTGACTGACCACACGAAAGGTAAAAAGTAGGAATGGCTAAACAAGGCTCTTCCCACAATAAAAAAAACAACAAAATAATTCTTTATTAAGAACTATTTATACTGAGTATTTTGAAGTTGTATATATTTGACTAAAACATACACGATGACTTCATTTGAAGACCTTCAGCCAATTCCAACAGGGGACAGGAGGAAGAACTGTTTTTAGTAGGGATTAAGCGAGCACCGTGGTCACGCACACTGATTCTGAGCAATTCAAGACCGGTGCCACAGGATGGCACTCAATCTCAGAATATCAGAAAACTAAAAACAATATCAAGAACAAAGGCTCTACTCACAGACTCACAGTCCACCACTTCCTCCATGATGCTTTTTTTTTTTTTTTTTTGCAATCCCCTGTAAGCAGAAATCCCTCCAGCCCATTCCCAGCGAATTCAGCTAAACTGCAGGGTCTTGCTTATTTTTCTTCCCTCTGGCTCTCAGTCACTGTCACAAAACTCCCCAACAGATGGGAGGGGAGTGGAGAACTCCCTGGGGAGCCTGCAGTAATGGTGGTAGAGAGCTCAGACAGCAGGAGGTGCTCTATGTGCCATGTGTTTGGCACCCCCTCCCCCAAAATCCATGACCAAGCACATTATTTCTATCACATAATCAACCCCCGACAAAGCAAGGCCCCCTGATCCATGTCTGTTATGAATTCTTATCTCCCAGATGGTAGGTCAATGGCTCATTTGTCTTTTGGGCACAATAAGAAGTCTCCTCGCTCAGCGAGGATCAAGAGTAAGGGTACCAGGGATAAAACCTGGATGCTTCCATGTGATGTAAAATAAAAATAAGGAAGGTCAAAGACACGTGCTGCAGCAAGAACATAAATACCCACCTCCTGAGTTTAAAAAAAAAAAAAAAAAAAAAAAAAAGGCAGCAGATTTTAACCAGAAACATTTTCACAAGCTTTTGGTACAAAAACTGTGGCTCTAATTTCTAAGCAGCAGTCGGATTTTACCGAAGCCATATGTGTGCAGATAAAAATCAGCGTTTTCAGTGTTAACAAGTTGATGTCTCCTTTCCCATTTTTGGCATGAACCTCCCGGCTCAGCTCTGCCACACTGGCCAAGCTGTGTCAGAACTGACAAAAGAAAAGGTCATAAAAGAAGTGATGCATCCCAACTTTTGAAAAACTCTGTTATTGGTTTGATTCCTGCCTGTCGGCAGCCAAAGAAACACTGCATTAATTTATTTTACTAGCGTACAAAACATTGCTATCTTCCTGCTAGAAAACACACCCCAAACAGGAGTTAAGGATTTGTAAACAAAGCTGCAAAACCTACAGTAAAATGCTAGATTTGGAATTTTTGTTCAGTTAAATATTTGGTCCGGCTGCAGAGCCTGAGATTTATTTATTTTTATTTCAAGGGGAAGAAAAAAAAAAAAAAAACCCACATGAATACAAGTGTCTTCCTGAAAGACAGGCTCGGTCCAGCCCATTTGCCTGCTGCATCTTGGAGAGATTCAGCCAATAGTTAAGGACGGCTTTTTCTGCGTCCTCCCCGGTCTCGGAGGGAGAGCAGGCCTCTGTGCTAAAAAAAGCTCAGCAGCAATCCAAAACAAATTCAGAGGAAGCTGCCTCGCTCTGCACTTTTTGAGGGCAAAATAAAGGTTATAGAGTCTAAACCTGCCCCCCATCCAGCTATGCAATTCCATTCATTTTATCGAAGGATGCACGCGAGAGAACTGCGCTCATGGCAAATGAGATGGGAGAACAGCACCCTCGCAATAACAGGGCTGAAGATGCATCCGTCTTTCATTTTTGGTCCTGCTGTTAGAGACCAAATCAGTATTTTCAATGTGTACTTTCAAAGCATATCCTGTCCACTCAAGCATTAGAAAGCGAGCACAAAATATTTACCAAAAAAAAAAAATCTCCCTGAGCCAAATGCTTACAAATTAGCAAGTAAAAATATGGAGGCTACAATAAAATTACATTCAGACCCGAGGACAGTCTGACTCATGCTAATAGTCTTTCTATTCATAAGACAGGTTGAAAGGTGCAGTCTCCATCCCAACGAGCTTTTGCAATGATGGATTATTCCAAGAGCTACATTGAAATCAGCCAGCACTAAATGAGGAACACACTGGGAAAAAAAAAAAGTCAAGTGCGTATGTTTCGTAGACATTATTAAAATGAAACAAACATGCTCAAAATAATCTGCTGCAGACTTTGGTTTGTATGTCTATCAGAAAAGTAGTACATTTTAAAGAGGAAATACTGACAAAGGTAGGGCTTCTGAAGAGCTACATCCTAAGGTCAGATTGCTGGTTTGTTTTTACCCCCGGCAGAACTCTGAGAAAGCAGAACGGAATTGGACGTCTTTAGGCATTAGACAACTTGAAGTCCTAAAAGCAATACTGTAAAGGATATTCCTACTCTAATACTAACTCATCTGAACTGCAGTCATCAAGAAAAAAAAAAAAGCTTCTAGAAGGACTGCAGAAGAACTTTTACCAGTAATGGACGTTGTCAGGACAAACAGAATTGTGTCAGAAAACTCCCAAGGAATGATCTCTAAAGCAATATAAGTGCCTGAAGCAGCAGTTTTGACAAATCAAGTACGACTGAAGTAAAAACCTGTAATTCCAGAAGATGCATGAAGATTAATTTAAGATAATGAATTAATACATAGGCCCTTCTAAATTCTTACAGCCGTTTAATTCCTACTAAGGGATTACTATTTTTGTCTGTATTGGAAAATAATTTTAAGTGGTAAGAATATTGTGCCTAAAGAATGACAAAAACCCACCAGGACTATTGTGCTTTCTGGAATAACAAAGTACTAAGAGCACAACAAACATTCAACTACAACAACTGTGCCCCAAATCTGCAGCAGTTTCAGTGTGACACGCAAGTCCATAGGTTTATAAGATCGGAGGTTACGAGGTTCTCAGTTTACAGAACAGGATTTTATTTTGTAAATGCAATCCCCGTATCTTTCTTACAGCTGAGTTTTATCTTCCTTATAAATATGTTATTTTTTAGTTAGCATCAATGGCGATATGGAGATAGTCTTAAGATTGAAGATCACGATAATATCACACTTAGAAGATTTACAATAACCTAATACATATATAAACATAACCTCAATGTCAATTGTGCTTTCTACAGAGCAAAGCTCATATATCTAAAGGTTTATCCATACATTGGTAGAGTTTAAGAAGGTATTAAATAACTTGAGAAATAAGCTTCAATTTTGCAAGAATAAAGTCAGTCAAGTTTTCTTCTTTAGATTTCAAAACTGAAAATTTCATGTCAAACTTGAACAGATTGAGCCTAACCAGGAAACAGATGTATCCTTAATCTTGAAATGAGGTTAAAAAGTTATCCTGCAATAAAGATACTGCGTCAATCAATACAGACAACAAGTATTCTGAAGGTACCCGAGTCTCAAAGATAAAAAAGTGCACATAATATTAATATTGTGCAGTTCAGCCAATAACAAGAAAAACCCCGGTATAAACCACTGCTTATCGCTGCATCTAAGTGGTTAAAAACCAACATGTCAAGACACAGTGACTCTCTGCCACTTCTGCATTCACTGGAACTGTATTGTCCCACTTCAAATTTGCAGTAAATTTTGTTTGTACAACCTCTAGAACACCGCTTCATTTTTAATCTATATTAAATTCCCCAAAGTGCACACATGCATATAATCGATTTCAGTTAAAAGATGCTCAATTCTTTGGCTGCAGACACTGCCTAAAGAGCCGTTTTGAACAGTCAGACTCACCTGCCTGATCGCTGAGAGGGGTTTTATCACAATCAAGGACCCAAACTGCACACTCAGATGATCCAGTGACAGATTTAAATGTGTGCTTACATGTAATTCTGAAGAGCATTTTCAAGTTAACGGACTACTCGTTTTCTCAGGGGTCTAGCACATGCTTAAGCACAGCGATGGATACACAAATTAACATGTGGGTAAACACAGGTTCACCTCTACCAAATACATGTCTCAGAACAGCCACATTTTGATCAGAATCAGTTTTGAGGGAATTAAAAAAAACAAACCAAAAACAACTTACTGGACAAAGAAGAGAAACTCTTAAGCTTGTTGTTGCTATTTCACTGTCCGGATCAGCAGTCAGTTTCTCTTTAACTGTTATTTGAAAGAAGAAAAGGTTTATTTTACAGTTGATTTAAAACACAGATGACAGAGAAATAAAACAAATCTGAAACCGTGTGCTGAACTCTCAGTTTGCCGTATCTACTGGAAACAAGCAGCAGTGACTATTCTTTCAGACTCACACAATAAACATGTAACATATCCTTACTCCCTAGAAACATCATAAATGATAAGATTGAATAAAGCGAAAAGCAGGAAAAACTCATCTTAAACCAAGTTCCCTAAAATATATTTATACAGAGATGTCTCTCTTCATACACATGCAACTCTGTACTTGCAAGTTATTTAAAAATCTACCAACAAGATGAGCCACATTAACTTGACCGTTAACTTCAGGCACATTAAAAAAAATACATTAGTAACCCTCACCCAAAGAAGCACTACTGTAAACCCCTGAACAACAAGCAATTCCGCAATTTAAAATTAAAAAGCAAATTGACAAATAGGAAATCAGAAGTGCCCTGACAAAATCTGGGTTTTAAATAACTGCAGTGAAATATTAGCACTAAAGAAGTCCTTCATCTCTATCCATCCTCTGCTTTTACTTATAAGGAGTATTTTACAAGCAGTCCTTGGTTAAATGAACAAGTTGGTTCCGTGTTCTTCCTGCTCCATGAACTGGACCTACACCCTCATTCTCACCCGTACACTGAGAGCAGTAGCCACCTGGCAACTCTCTAGATGGTGTTTAAATCATCAGACCACATTAGCACAACCTAATGCCCAACACGATATGCCACTGGTTTTGTAGCATTTCCTGGTGGGCTAATTTCTTCCCTTTTGGGGAAGGTCCTGTGCTGTGTACAACAGATCTGGGCACTGAAGAGTCCCACCAACAGCTGTCAGGTATTGGTATTTCCACCCTCCCCCTGAAAAAGCAGCATGCAGCAGTTCTTGCTTGCATTTCTATTATACAAACTTATACCACCATGTACTTGTCAGAGAAAACAATGAATTTGGAAGGGGGTTGGGAGCAGTATTGTGCTAAACGCTCTCTCTCCAGAAGCTCACTCCACAATACTCTGCCGAAGGAACAAAACCTGTGTTGATGGAGACTTTCCTCCAGCATGTCAGCATCAAGGTTCAGTATCAGGCATTTAGTTCGGCTTGCCCGAGGTACTGAATTACCAGTTAACTATATAAATACGGTTGTTCCCTTCCAAAGAAACAAAGCCAGTATGGCTGAACTGAAAGAGATTCTCTTGCATTTTTCCCTTCACAGTGTCAACAGGGTTCCTGGACCGGCTCCTAGTACAAACAAAGGCCTCCGAGTCTTTGAATTGGAACTGAATACAAAGAACGCCACTATCAGATTCTCAAAAACCAGAGAATTGTAGGAAGTCCAAGCCTCAGTCAGTATGGTCCTATTTCAAATCTCCTTTTACAAAAGCTATTTTTCCTTTTTTTTTTTTTTTTTTTTAAAAAAAATAAGTAGTACATCAGACATACTTAGTGCTCTAGAATGGTCAGGGTTCCGTATTCCTTTTGCTCGCAACCTCTGCAGTAACACCGTAGAGGACAGCTGCTTTACGAGATAGACTGCCATGGAATAGTTCTAGAAAACACAACAAAAGATCAAAGTAAAAAAAAAAAACTGTTTTAATCAAAAGACAGCTTGTGTTTTATACAACGCTTATGCAATTTGTTAGATGATTACAGGGGAATTGTTTCTAAAGCAGTTACAAGACTTTAGATGGCAAAACTTTCAGACCAGACAAAACCCATCATGCCTCAGAAAGTTCACAGGGCTGGAGTTTGAGAGATGCAACAAAAGTGACTTTACACTTACACTGAGATTATATTTAGCTGCAAAGCAAGCCATTAAAACAGCATTTTGGACACTTCCAGAAGCTCCACATCTAACTCAGGACATGCAGTCTACAGCCCATTTAAGAAGGGTAATTTTACATCAATAATGTCAGGTACCACAGTGGTGTCAATACATTTAAGGGAAGCTGTCAGGTCAAATAAGATCAAAATCTTATTTTTTTTTTAATAAAAACTTATTTCATTTTCAAAATAGGAAAATCATCAGCGATGCCTCTTCAAAAGCAATATATAAAAAGACGCATCATCTGCTGTATTTCTGGAAGCACTGTTCCAACTTTCTTTTTCTTATCTTCCTGCATTTACTGTCTATGAAATGCCAGTGTAACTTCACTGGCGAGACTTCACAGAAGTAAAGAGTTACAGAGTTCAGTGGGGCCAAGATGTAGACTAGTGAATTTAGCTGAATTTAGTCAGATTAGGCAAGAAATCACCACTCCCAACTGTCCGTCCCTCCCCTCTGGAAGAGGTTAGGTTGTTCCCCCCCCCATCAGTCTCAACAGAACAGAACAAGCAAATGTGCCTTATCGGTGTCAGCAAAAAGCCCTGGATGCTCCCTTCTGCCACCACAGAGAAGCATTTGGGATAGAAGCAGGTTGGATGGAGACCGAGCATCAACTCTGCCAGCTCCCCTGTGAGCAGGGGGAGCCTGCCCCCCGGGGATGAAGGGGACTGGGCAGAGAGCTCTCCCTGGCATCGCCAACTCATTTCAAAACCACAGCCTGATACTACTGAAGCTCTTGTTTTTCTTGTAAACTACTGACAACAGCAGGGAATAACTGTCCTTCTAAAAATGCGACGTTGTACTGTGCATTCATCAGCAACACCCCTCTCTCCCCCCCCACCTCCACAATGAAAAAGACAGAATTTGCGTTCCCACATTAGGCTACATCAATTGCTTTTTTGATATAAACAGCAATCACTAAACCTGTAGCCGCACTCATACACTTTAAATTGAAAAACTGAAGTCTTCCCCCAGCAGCTGCCATGTATGTTTCCACTAACAAAAAAAAAAAACCAACCCAATCCATACAATTGTGACACCCAGCATTACTGAGGATGCCACCAGAATCCAAAGATGGGATCTCAATAATATATCTTACCATAAAATTACACAAATTGAAATAGCATCAGAAAGACCACATTTTAAATATTTTATTCTTACAATGAATGCTTTTCACATCGTTAAAAACCACTACTGCTTTAACTTGTTTGTTTAATGCCTCAATTAGTATAGAAGTTAGAAAAATGGTAATTAACATTGTGAAATTATTTACCGACAGCTTGAATCTACAAAGCTAGGAACTTGCCCAAGGCATCTTGTACAGAAGGCTCTTGAAACAGATTGTGTAAAAATCACAATTATGACTTCGGGAAAGGTAGAGTACACCAGTTGAGACATGCAACTGACTCTTAAGGGAAGGGGAGGAAGGGAATTCAAATTTCACACTACACAGGCACATCCAAATATAAAATAATTCTTCGCGTTTAACTGCCAAGGTCTCAAATAATTACGTTAGCAAGCATTATGTCTCATAAGTAAGGAAGTTCTGACCAGCACCAAATTCTCATGAAATCCACTACAAATTTACCGCTATCTTCAGTTTTCTATCGTAAGCTAGAAGTTAGCCAATATGGGGTTTGTAACTGAAATATCTATGGAGCCTGAGAAACTACCTCATTCACAAGAGACTAGCTTACAGTCCACGCAGACTTGTGACATTTCTTTTCCCTAAATCCTCACTGGTATTCTTAAGCAAAAGCGTAGAGCTGTATTCAGAGCAACAACCAGGATTAATCAACTTGCGTGTAGGGACGTCTGCAACGTAAACCAAAACAGGTCCAGTTTTAAATGCTTATTTCTGATACCTGCAGTTCTCATTAGATAAAAGAAGGTTTTTTAAAAATAATAATAAATCATTCAACCATCATTTATTCTACCATCTGAATGAGACTGCTTTACGCTCCACAAGAAATCCATCATGAAATACCACCGCGATGTTTTATAACTGGCTATTGTGCATGATTGGGCCGTAAGCATTTTTCCAGGCTGGTTCAGGAATCCTGGCCTTTGCGCCCTGACAAATTCTTGGACCAGGTTTCATCTCGGGACAATTCCCGGGACTTCTAAAACCAGGATGGTTGCAATGGCAAAGCCACCGTTTTTCAAGTACATGGTGACTCTGCAGTGCATATCTAGCAAGATTTTTTTTCCCCATCAGTGAAAGGAGTGCACTAATTCACAGGCTAATTTACTGAAGTAACTTTTTGCAGCGTGTTCCAGATTTAATTAGTACAGTGGAACATCAGCAATTTTATAATACCAATTGTAACATTCTCCCCACAGACACAAAAAAAAGTTAAACACATGACTTTTTAAGTATTATAAGTATAAGGATAGGAGTTGTGAGAACAGAAACGTAAAAGAGACAAATTAAACCTCCTGGGCCCTGCTGAGCTGCTGTGCTTTGTGTCCACATTTACGCGGCTATAAAAGACCACTCTGTACTGAACATCACGTGCCTGTTACAAGTTGAAGCCAAGATAAGGTTTGTCAAGTCTCTAAAATCAGGAAAAGCTTGAGGTTTGAAGCTAAGACAAACAGAGAAACAAAAGTTTTATGGCATGTCTTGATCTTATTATCTGAGCCCTCAGTGAGTCACAAAGGGAGGTGGGTGGGGGGTGAAAAGGGAGAGATCACATCAAAAAATATGAGGGCTACTGATCTAAGGGAGCACGTCCTATCTGCCTGGCACCAAGTAATACAATCAAAAGGAACAGCCTACTGCTAAACCATGAAGTATTTTCTGCACAATTAAACTTGCTTATCTTTCAAATCTTTCAGACAGATGCCAAAGCAGAAACTAATAAGCTTCAGACAGCATTATGTACCAAAGTTACTTACTCTTCCAATTTCTGCAGTCCATGAAACAACGATTGTGTTTGGTACCGTCGTGGACAATCTGACGAGTGAGGTAATGTTGATTGGTCGGCTGGGTCGCTTTGGTTCAACACCATTTTTGGTTGGTGGAAGATAGCCCTAGAAATCAAAGTATTTTTCCCCTCAGCAAAACAAAAAAAACAAGTGCTGCTTTTGCCTTCTTCCCCTCTCACCACAATCCTGCCCCAATTAAAGCTGTGTCTCACCTGAAACAGGCTCCCTCTTAAATTTAAAAAAAAAAAAAATTATATATATACATACACACACACAGAGATATATATATATATATGTATGTGTGTGTGTTTCAGGTATTTTACAAGCCCTTTCTCCTTATACGGAGCCTCAGAATACTAAGGCACCCTTGCCATCTCTCCTTTCAAGACTTTCCTTGCCCAGTCTAATCCAGTGTGCTGACCCAGTACTGTAAATTGGCATTTTTCTCTTTAGTCATCCTGGTCAGTGATGGTCTACTCCCTGCACAGAAAAACTCCAAAACAGAGTCCAATTTCAGCCAGACTCACTGGATGTTTGGCAAACATAAAAGTTTACTGTCCAGAATAAATCTTCTGGATCTACTGGCTGGTCTCCTGCGAAACAACTTTCTATCTTTTCCATTCATCTATCCATCTTCATTCAAATGCTCCAAACTATGAAAACAAAGGTCAGGATAAATTCTCCGGCTAATTTCTGATGGACAGTTCCTAATAATGCTATCCCATTATGTATATCAAAATAACATCTTACTTACTGGAAGGCTGCATGGTTTCCCGTTTACTTTCACACACAGATTGGGTGGGAAGTGATCTTCTTGTGGACAACTGGTTTCTGACAAACAAAACCTAAAAGCAAAGAGCTTCCATCATCTTTCACTTCTAATGCGATTTAAAGATCACCTCTTCCTAGAAGGATTTTTTTTTTTTCCCCACTGAGTTACGAAAGCAAGACAAATCTCACTAAATACAGTCCTTAAATTAGTTGCACAGATCATTAAGCAGGAAACCTCCCCCCAAAGTTACAGGTTTGGATCAAGATGGCTGTAGGTTGCTCCTCAGATTTCTTGAATTCCTCAGACTGACTCTGACACGTTCAGATATGCAGGTTCCTATTACAAAAGATAAATCGTCCCATTTTCTTTCCTACAATTTCTCCAGCCTGACTTCTTGATACAAGACCAGGGTTCCACAAAGGACAAATCACACAGTCTCTTCAACTGTCCCTCCTCCGACTTCAATAAACCAGCCACAGCATCAAACACTATCCTGATGCTTATGTCAAGCCTTTTACTTAAGTTCAGAGAATTTTATTTATTTACTTAAGTTCAGACAGGCTTATTTGCTGCTGGAACCAAAATAAGACACACCCTTCCTTGTCCTACCAAACGTGTGTAGGCCAAGATCACGGACAATAGGCATTCCGAGGACCAAAAAGAGCCTCTCAACCCAACTGGATTTCTTCCAGGGGACCTGCCTCATCCAGGCAAAGGTACCACCACACCAAGGTACAGCTTTTCAACCCAGCTGAGCCTAAAAGGCTGCTGCTATCAAAAAGGGGGGCTTATCTTTCTCCTGTTTTCCCTTGTCCCTTTGTCCATCTGACCCCACACCGAGCCAACCCAACTGTGGGTCAGCAGAAGGAATCCCAAAAGCAAGACTCAAAAGCAATTGCTTTCTGTCTGGTGATTCAACAGCTCACCATGCCAACATGGCCAGGGGGATGGAAGGCAAAATGATCATTTTTGACAGGACCAAGCTCTGAAGTCAGCTCTGCAGAATTACAGGGATACACAGGATTTAAAGGATTTTTAAAGAAAAGCAGACCTTGGGTTGCCATGCCCAGGAAATCCTGTGTTCGACATCTCTGCTAGGAAAAATAACCCTCCCTGCATGTGGATTTTGAAGGCCCAGGCACCTGGAATCTGACAGGCATGGAGTTAAAAAAAGGAGCATACACAGAATCTAAAATAACGACCCATAAAAAAATCAGCTGGCTATCTAGCTGGAGTACATGCAGTCTTTTGACACACCAGAGATCAGGCCACCAGCAACTTCAGGAAAGCTGCATATAACAAGGACATGCAGTTAAGTCTGCCCTTTTCAAAGCTTTTCTCAGGAAAACAACAGGATGAGACTTCTCCATAAAGGAAAGCCCCATCTACTGGAAGAGCATTAAGAACAGGAGATACAAATACCTACCTTAGCTGGACCTGTACTGTGAAGTCACATTTGGTCCCAGAAATATCCCTAGAAACAGCAGAACACAGGTTAAAACATACTGGTTACACAACAGGTTCATCAGTATTTTGTCAGAGCTGTAGGTTCAATGTATGACACCACATTTTTGGGTATATATAGTGTATCTCACACTTTCCTTCTTCTGATCAAACTACCACTCTCGAGACACATTAAAAGGTATACTTTTTATTTTTCAAGGTAAATAAATCAATTACATTCTCATCTGACTTCTACCATTTCCTTTTTTTTTTTTTTGCATACCATAGAGAAAATTCTGATGGGTCACTAGGACGTATCATCTTTATATAGTGAATAAACAAAGAACTCAACAAAGGATATGACTGATGTGAGAAAGGGCTGCAGGAAGGAGAGTTCTGTATTTGTACAGCACTCAGTGCAAGCGAAACCTGCCCAATACTCGCTGGACAGTGGTGGTATTTAATTCTCTCTTCCTCACCCTTTTCCTCTCCATCCGCTTACATACAAAGGGGAATTCCCCAGAAAAGTTTTTTCTGAGGCACCACGCACACATCTGTGTTCTTTAGATCCCATTTCACATGAAATATACAGTGAGCTAGTTCCTTTTTTTCTTTATTTTTATTTAAAGCTACTGTATTACTGATCAAACTCACTCACATTGAGCTGCTGATTTGCTGCACTTGTTGTGGCGTCAGTGCAAATGCAAAGCAGGTTTCTCGAAATCGCTGACTATTATCTGATGCTGGAAGAAAACAAAAGATCATTACTTTAAAAACAGCAAATAGAGAATAATTAACAGAACCATCTCCTTTCATTAAAGTATCTACATATATATACAGACACATTTTTATAGCAAGCCCGATAGTATGACACACATCTGTTTCTGTAAACAATTTTAGAGCCAACAAGGAAGTTGCCATTTAAACCCTCCTGTAAATAAAAAGACAATAAACAAACTTCATATGCATATAAAGTATACATTAAAAAAAGTGATACAGATAACAGCAAAGCTGAGACAAATCAACTTAAGACTTTCTACCAGTCATGGTAACTTAAGGCTAAATGTTCTTTGATATTAAATTCTAAAAATTCTTAGGAATTCTCTTAAGTCACTTTTTTATTTTCTTTAATGTGCAAGATCATGGATTAGCCTGTGAAAAATATACAGAGTGACTGAGAAGTACAACATTTGCAATTTCCCACATTTCAGTAAGGTATTTTGTGGACTTAAATGCACCAAATACATAATATGCAAACAATACACGAGGTAGGTAAGTATGAAATCTGGTTTTAAAGTCCTTGAACTCTATGCCATAATGCTCCATAACCAAAAAAAACCCCAACCAAACTACAAACGTTAGAACTAATGCACCTGCTGAAAAATCAAAGAAATGTTAAACATCTCCAAAATAGTGCTTTATATGTAAAACATATCCCTTCGCCATGGCTACAGGCACCGCTGCAGTACAGAACCATTCACAATGGCAATGAAAATGGCTTTCTAAAAAACAGTAAATAAAATTTAAAAAAGAGAAGCATCTTCCCGGAGAACTGTTCAACATCATCCTCAACACATATATCGAAGTGAAAGTTGCAAGAGGCTTGCCGCTGAACTTCATTATTCTTAATAATTTTCTAAGGTTATGAATAACTACATTGTATATTAAACACTCGATAAATTTATCGTTTTTTGTTTTACTATAATACACTTCCTGACTCATCCTTGAGTGACAGATGAGTGAATACTTCATGGTGATACTTCAGATATTTTGTTAAAAACAGCATGTGGTAGGTTGGAACCAACAATAGAATAGACATTGACTTAGTATAAATATTATCAGCAGCAATCTCACAAAATTACATTTATATCTTTCTCGCATGACAATGCTACAAGATCTGTACATTTTATTACATTATATGCAACAACCACACGCAGCTCATTATCAGTTGCTCTAAAGCTAGATGGGCAAGAAGAGGTAATATATACCAAACAGTAACTTTTGTGAAAATACGAGCAATAATAAATCTTTTTAAGAGCATTATGTTGTATAAAGAACTTTTTCTATTTTTCTACGCATATATTTCCTTTTTTTCACAATAATAAGTGCTTCTGTAATGTCCAGAAGCACCACCTGGGCCAGGGTGCAGGATGCAGCCTCACGTTAATGTTCAGTTAGACACTCATGCCTACAGTATCCAACATTTATTTTTATTTTAATACTTTTCAATTAAGTTTCTTCAAATGAGAAACATGCAGGGCTGAAGACGGCAGCCACTCACGTTATCACAATGTACAAATTTGCAGGAAACAGAAACACAATGTATACAATTAACAATGAAAATCTGCTATAATATTTAGTCTTCAATATAATTTTACACCTATTTTTAGTTATAAATGGAAAGATGAGAGTTTTATACTGTAATCAACAAGAGATGAATTAGCAGCAGACTAGAGAACTGAATGAATCCAAGTTATTATTTCATATTTTTACATGGTTAAAGGTGGTTTTCATCTGCTGGTTTTATTTTCCTCCCATATATTATTTGCTTTACCCTAGAAATTGTCAGTTCTGGCTTTATCAGAGAAGTTCTCCAAGGTCTTTGCCAACATTTGTTGTGGACTCCAACACCTTTAATCGAAGAAAAAGGTTGCTGAACATTTAACTACGGCTACCTTCATTTAAAACTTAATTATCTGTGATTCTGATTCTGTGATGCAAAGAAGTTAAACAACCATTTTAAAAGAAAAAGTCTAAACCCAAAAGCGATCTTTTTCCCTTTCAGCTGCTCACCATTTTGCCTGTTTTGGTTTTGCAGCATCTCCAATTTAAAGACAAAAACCAAGCAGGTAACATGGATTTTTGCAAGCGTTAGAAAGAAGGGAGGAGTAAAATAACCATTAGCAAAGGTCCCAAAATTCAATCCTTTTCCTCTGTTCATTACTGGTTGGTATTAATGCAAAACTTATTTTTGCTAAACAGTATTATGTGATCTTGAAAAGTGGGTTTTTAACTTCTATATTCTGTTTCATCATGCACTTGCATTGACCAAATTAAAGCATCATACATTAAAATGGCAGAAACCAAAAAAGTACATTCTTCAGTGCTGACACAGGAGCTTTGCTAATTCCAGTTTTCTCCGTGAGTACAGCTCTAGCACATTTACAAGACAGTAAATCAGCTCTGCTTGAATCTGGTTTTGCAACAGAAATAGCCACTTCAAACTTATCACTGTTAAAATACCACAAAAATCTGAGCATTCCAAATAATCGCATTGTGCACATTACAGTTAAGGTATTTACTCTGAACTAGAATGCATCTAAAATGAGAAAGGCGAGGAGGAGGAAGGCTCCGGGGTTGAGGGGAGGCTGATTTGGGTTGGTTTTACCACCGTCGGTTTAGCCTAAGAATAAAACGGCCTCCAACATTTCTCTTTAAGCTGGTTATTAACTTCAAAACCACTTGTCTTAATAACTGTAAGCAAAAGTCTATGAGCTGAGAGATCAAGGGTCCCCAGTGATGGGAGACGAACTTCATCACGTGCCGCTTGACGCTTCCGTAGCTGTAAAATGGCATTAATACACACACGCCGTGTTTTCCGTACGTTGCTTTTGTGTACAAGCAATCTTTGTGATTACTGCGGGAGCACGGCCAAATCGCAAAAAAAGGAAGAAACAACTTGTTAATTAGGCAAAGATGATCCAAAAGCTAATCAAAAGATGTCAATCTCTTGACAGATTGGGCAGTAGAGAGAAAGCCAGAGAAGAAGCTACGTTACTCTAAACTAAGAGCGCGCTACAGTCGTGCTCTTGAATTAGTCTTAGGATACAGCTCTGCCCCTTGGACATTTAACTACCAACCAGAAAAAGAGCAAAAATTAAACACCAAGTTGCCCAATTCAGTGTGTGCTCCCATAAGCAAGTCAAACCTTGAGGTACAGGCACATTTCAGCCAATTATAAAGACATAATTTTAGTCTTCACATTCAGCACGGCATTAAGAAATGGCAAAGAACAAACATAGTTTAACCCAGGCACGAAACAACCTGCGGAAGAGGTCAGGAGCAACAGTGGAAACACGAGGCTATGACATCTCAAAGCACAGGGAAGTTTTACAAGGGCTGTGGTGGTTAAAAGCATTAATTCCATTTTCTAGCTTTCCGTCAAGAGCCGTGAGGGGGTTTGTCCTGGGGCTGGCCAGGGAGGAGGACCTCGGTTGTGTGTCTGGGGCTTGCTGAGGAAGAAGGGGGATACTCAGCAAACAAAACCAAAAGCATCCTCTAGAAGGGAGATCAAATACACTTTTTTCTTTGTGGTTTTCTCTAATCATCTCCCATATGTTTTCATGCAATCTTTTTATACCCATATCTATTATTTCTAGATCTACGATGCATGAAAATTTCAACAAAACACATTAAACAGAATTAATTTATCAGCTTTACTATTAAGTACTAAGCTTCCAAGCTCATGTATGACTACACAATCTCCCCTATTGGTAAAGAATTCAGATTTCTTAGGAAGAAACACTGGAAATCTGGAATTTAAGAGTGCAGAAAAGCTAACAGATTTCTGTTAATTCGTCTGGTGTATCTACTGTGTTTAGGAACATCAAGCAGATCCTGGCAAGTCAAGCACGTTGTTTACTTTTAAAGTTCTGGAGTATGATTAAAAGCAGAAATATGAAAATATATCGTTTTCTACAAGAAAATAATTCTGATGGCTAGAAACATGCAACTGTGCCCTGCAAACAGCTATGATTATTTAACAAAAGAAAGGCAAAAATAGATCTCTCATTGAAAACCAAGTGGATTAAAATAGAATATATAATCTAATAAAGCTGGCATCAAGCCAGAACAGAGCTAACATGAACATTCTTTAAAAAGTTGCCAGGAATGTTTTGGGGGGTTTTGGTGTTTTTTTCTTCATAACTACAAATTATTAAATTTTATAACCTTTTCTTTAGCACTCTTGGGATGGTACAGAACTCAGAGGATCGGTCAAGAGTGGTTTATAGGCCAAGTCTCCTTTGCAATCTCAGAAAGGAGGTACAACGCACAAATGCCTAATGGACTTCTGTATTTATTTATTTTTTAATTTAGATATAAAGAACAAAGGCACAGTAATTAAAAAAAAAAAATACTATGAATCACAAGCATCACTTTACCCTGCTGCTAAAAAGTTTCCTGAATAATTCAGAAATCTGAAAGGGCAGGTTTTGAAAGTATAATAAAAAGCTTTTCAAGCAGACTTATGTAATTAAATGGGTGTCAACAAGAACAGTTTCAGACAAGCCATCTAAAAATCCACTTATCTTACCGGGATGTCACCTTTTTTGAGGGGGTGCTGAAGGCGGGGTGGGCGGAGGGGAGTATTTACTACTTCTTCATTCACTCAGCTTAAATCCAGGAAAAGCAATGAATAAAATTCACGTTTTCTTGTAGATGTGTACATACACTTAGTAAGAACCAGCACAAGCTCAGGTCTGTTGCCTCTGCAGGTCCCCAACATTAGTACAACACACTCTAAAATACCTAAAACATTGCAAAAACATTCCAGAGTGGAGTTTCTTCTTCAAAGCTATTCTTTTTACCAATTCAGTATCACCAGAGTTTCCTGAATTATTTCATGCTTACCTCATTCAAGTAATGATCCAAACAGCATACGGGATTAGTATGTATTAAGTGAGAGTGACCCAATTATGCCTTGCTGGTTGTGTATTTTGTTAAACACTTCACAAGAGTAACGAGTTTTCAGAATTTGAGCAAAAACTACTTTATTACATGACAGTATCATTCACAGGACCAAAAACACGGAATATGAATGTGTATATACATGTGTGTGTATAGACAATGAATATATTAATTATATAAGTAATAATGATGATATATAAAAAACATGTCCTACCAATTTTAGTCTTTATTTTGGAAAAACCCTATAGCGCTAGAGTGAAAAAAAGAAGCCAGCTTGAGTGGCTGCATTTTCTACAGCTCTAAAAATATTCTGTTCCACCTCACCAGTACCCAATGCTAAAAATAGCCACACAATCTTTCTGCAGTAAAATACCTCTTGCTGCCTTGAGAAAAAGCCAGTCTCTAAATTTCCATTCAAGAACAGATACCTTATAATCTTTAATGAATCTTAAGGTATCACACTGTTGAGGTGGGGATGCTTTCCTAATGCAACTGCATCTGACCATCACATTGCTAATATACTGAGGTTAATCTTTTCCATCTGTCATCACCAAGTGCAGCTTATTAAACAGGGAAGAGAATATATTACTTTCCAATACAGAAAGATACTCAGACTAAAATTAAACTTGCACTTTACACTGCAGTAATTACCTAAAGTTCAGGCCATGAGAAAAGGTATCATTGAATTGGCCCATTACCAATGATTTCCAATAATAGCATGTTTATTTCCAAAGGCAAAAATAGTTATGTTAAGTAAGAGTGTCAGGACTACAGCAAATTTTTGCTACATGCTGTAAGATAAACAAGAGATGTCTAATTGGTTATTCACTAACCTAATACAGGACATAATTTTGATCAGTTAAATTTGTCAACGTATTAACCAGAAAAACCTAAACATTGTAGAAGCTGTCAACTCAACACATAAATCATTCTTGCTTATATTCCCCAGATAGGTAAAATCCCTCATTTTGTTGCAGCACAGGCATTTTGCTTTTTCTTTTAAACAACAGAAGGCATTGTAACAATTTATGTTCAATCCTCTTTCAAATAGCAGTGCTGAAAATTTAATACACTGCCTCCAAGCTAGACGAAAATTACTGCATCTAGATTAAGGCACGGAAAATGTTTACCTTTTAAAAAAAAGGTAAAATTCAGACAGGCTTTGAATTATGTTCAATTGCAGCAGAAGCCAGGAAATCCGTAACACAAAGCTACATACACAAAGCTCCTCATAATATAGTTTGTCCAAAATCTCTTCTCTCAATCCTGAACAGGGATTCATTTATACAACTGCTTTTTTGGAGGTGAGATCAAACGCCTGTGAACAGTAACACTGCGATATCTGTATATAAGCAGAAGCCAGGCAGCTCCACGGGAGAGAAACGATGAGAGGATACACCTTAATGGGGGATCTACAACATCTCGGGATGTATCATTAGCCCTTTTAAAACCACCACAATTTATGAAGTTCCTGGGTAACGCAAGTGTTTATACATAAACACTTCCTTTCTTTTAACCACAACCTCTCAGCCCCGAGCTCCTGCCATCTTCTGGAATCCAGCAGCGGTACCTTTTAAACCACTGCCCACCATCCCCTTAATTTCTTCCTACCCATTAAAGCAATTTGCAGTGTGCAATATGGGGTCTGTCCCCGGGAGACCCCTCCTCAGAGGGCCACTCTCTCCCCCAGAAAGCAGGAAAAGCTCTTGCTAATTGCTAGAGCCACGTCAGACCGGGCCAAAGCTGGACCCTCCGTTCCATCCAAGGGACCGAGCTCTCCTCCGGCACCGAGAGAAGTCCCACATTCCCCTGTCTGTTCTGCCCCCTCCTCGCTGGGACACCTTGGCCACTTCATTTCAATCACTCATCACAATGGATGTTGCGTAACCGTAACATTTCAAAACACTTCAAAATCTACTCAAAGGGAAGCATTTTAGTAAACACACAAATCATTCCTGCCTTGACAGCAGAGACCAGCTCTTAACCCACTTCCACGGGTTACAACTGCACTACGCTCACAAATACACTGAATTACTGTGAAGCGACAGCACCGCGGTCTTCAGCTTAAACCAGATGAAAAACTGAGCTCCGGTTCTGGTCAGTCTGCTGCTTTTATCTCTTAAGATAATTTTTAGATTCTGTTCAATTTAAGCTTTTAACAGTTAATAGTCCGAAGGAACAGGCAGAGCTACACTAGGGGTGGGAAAGGCAGGGAGTAAAAAGACTCAAAAGGAGCTTATTTGAAATAGTGACTAAATTTATATATGAAAATAGCCTGGAAATACTCCAAGGGCTACAATTAATTCATAAGCATTACGCATTTTATAACTCTCTGTGATACATCGTATAAACAGAATAGATCAGCTGGAAACTGTGCCATTGGACAGATATTTATATTTGATTACTTTTTTAATCAGTCATGTCTTAGAGCATTTCTGAGCAACGAGGATTTCTGAAGACCTACAGTAAGTATTAAGGGACAATCTCATGCCAACCTTCAGCGCCAGAACTCTCTGCCCTCCCAACCTACCCCTGTGGAGTAAATACCCACCGACCCAGCTCTCCTCTCGCCGCTGCCCTGGCCCTACGGCTCCACTTCCATCATTCAACCGGAGGGAAGGACCATCACTGCATCATCCATACTCAAGTCACTTGATTTCTTTAGACACCAAAATATACGTCCCAGAACTCAACTGCTGCCACTCAGACTTGAACGTATTAGGTTTTATTCTAAGAGCACCCACAGCAGTTAAACACTGAGCAGCACTTAAAAGCGAGTGCACAGGGTATCCTACTTCTGGTGCATTTTTAATCTCACCAAGAAGGTACCAAGTTTTAAAAGCCTAACAGGAAAGGCAAAAAACTAAGTGTAAAGTTCGTGATTAGATAAGAGAGTCCCTAGTAAGCTCTCTATCAGGATTAGCGTAACCCATATCATCTTCTTCCAAAAGCCATCATAAAGGGAGATTAAACTATATCTAAAAGATTCCAAGTTATTGAAGACTTCCAAGTCCCAGCAGTATTTCCAACAGCTTCTAAGTGATCTCAACATCTTGGTTGCAAGAGGAAATCTTAAAAAAAAAAAAAATACATATTGCAATAGCAGAGCTTCCTCTCTCATCATATGTGAGCATCACTTCTAGGCCCCATGCTCTCCAAACACTAAAAGGGATACGGGGATGCCACTCCAAGCTTAGATTGGTTCACTGATTACTAATGGATTACTCGCGTGCTTTGAGTCAACCACATGGTTTGCCATAATTCCTTCTCCTAAAAGCTTTGATTAGAATCATAGAATATCCTGAGTTGGAAGGGACTCACGAGGATCACTGAGCCCAACTCCTTATCAAATTATCAAGAAGATATCCTCATTTGATCATGGGAAGCAAAGTTCCTTCCTAGATCCATTCACATCAGAGCAGCAGTGTCTGAAAACACCCATATCCTGTAAGGTTCTGAAATTTGAGTGATCTCAGTTCTACACAAGGAGATTGAACAATCAGCTGAAGTGAACAGTAATAAATTATACTCCTTTTCTTGTAGCACAAGAGCTACCCAGTTGGTTAAAGCTCTCTTTAACCAACTAAAAGAAACAGCCACTAGACTACGGAAAGATTCTCTATACATGAACTTGAGGCATACCGCATGCAAATACAAGTCGAAGCCAAAAAAAGAAACTTAAGTGCACTGTAATTCTAGTTGAGCTACAGCACTTGAACAAGACAGAGCTAATATTTCAGAGTTATTCTTGCACAATTGAAAACTGTAGAGCCGGAAGTCAGAAAGCTCAAGCCCGAGTTGAGAATATAGTATTTTGTCGAACTTCCTCCCACAAAGTACATTTTAAAAAATAACAAACACAGAAGACAGTAAAGCGTGACTTTCATACAAACCATGATACTGACTGCACAGAGCAGCAGATCAGCTTGCTGATATATGAAAGGGAAAAATACTTGCCAAACAAAACTTCTATAGTTTCCAACCTAGATTTCTAAGTGCACTGAATTGTTTAATTGTTTAATAGCTGTACCTTGAACTACAGTCACCCTAAAGGTTTTAGTCAAATCAGTTGCAAGATCTGTCTTCAAGAACGTGGCACGTCCAAGGAATCACGATCAATCACAGGCAAAAAGACAATTTCACAGTAAATGCAAGTCAGAAGCACCAATGCCAGTTAGACAGCACAGAACTCTTGAGGGCAGGCATCAGGGGTGAAATTCTGCTTACTGGAGAAACCCTCTAATAAGAGTCCACAGATTAAGAAATTAAACTGAGACCTAAGCAAATCAAGACAAGCCTCAGTAGAGCCACTGGAAGCTCCTTTCACCCGATGGAGCCCGTATCTGCAGTCTGGCAGGCAGCGAACACCGTTTCTGTATACGTGATACTCTGACTCCCCAAAAACGCCCGATTTTGTGTCTCCTCCTTCCAGGAGGGTGAGACCTGCAGGTAAAAGTTCTGATTTCCTCAGCTCAGATCTGAGTTTCAGTGTTGTGTTCCACATCACTTAAACCCGAAGCGCAACAAATAAATTGTAGGTTCATCATCCATATGCCATTCAGACAGCTTTTAACAGAGTAGCATAGTTCACAGCCTCTTTAAACCTTCACATTGAAAAGAAAAGGTTAATTTCCCCTTACCGGTAAGTAAAGACCCATAACCCAGTTAAAACATTTTTTGGAACAACTACACAGCTAAGGCAATTAGGAATGACATATGCTGTAACAAGAAGTATTTTTAAGATGTTGTTTAACTATCTAATGTCTCTTCCATAATAATCTGGCAGAATTTTGGGAGTCGTTACTCATAGTAAACACGCTTCACCACACAAAAGAGATCTTATCTGTGTGTTAGAAGTTACTTTTAGAAAATTGGCCCTATGCTTAAAAAACAACCAATTAGCAGTGTCTGTACACTGGGGGCTGAAAAAAGGGGAAAATTAAGTGATAGCTGCATCTTCGTTTTAGAAACTAACAACCAAAATTCTCCTATTTAAAGGAGGTACTACTCAAAAAACAACATAGAAGTCACAATAATAAGGCAACTTTCATACATTCCAACAAGACCAAACTAGATAGCTTTTTCCTCAAAAAAAACCCTGTCATATAATCACATCAGATCGTGGTTAACCATGGGGCAGAGTGCTCTGACTTCTCACTGGCACTGCAAGAGCTCAAGGCACAGATTCACCCACCAACAGACATTTTCAGAATATAGAGCATTCCTAGTTGGTCCGTACACAAAAAGCATCCAATATAGATGCTTTCTCAGTTTTGCAATGTGGATGACTAATAAAATATGGATGCAATTCGACAGCTCTACTGAACATGGACAGAAACCTCCTCGTCTCAGATAAACAAAGCCCACTGACAGCCTTCCTGGGTGTAAAGGAAACACTGTCACACACCACCACCCCCCAACAGCACAACCATGATTGTCACTATCAGCCACACGGCTCAAAGAGCGAAGCAGGAGTCAGGTACTTGGAACACCGGGAAGGAAGGGAGAGACTCCGCTCTCCGGTGGGACTCTTCTCCTGCTGTGACTCCGCTCACAGAGCGGAGTCACAGCAGGAGAAGAGTCCCACCGGCAGCAGGCCCTGGCTGCTATTTTCAGTTCTTCAAACGAGAGCAGGTTGGGGTAGCACGAGCTGAGTTTACGAGTTCAACTAGCCAGGCAAGTCTGCTCCTCTGCAAGCATCCTACTCAGTGCTGCGAGCTGTATGGGCTGCCGTAAGCCAGAGAGAGTTTAAAAACAAACAAACAAACAAACAAAAACAAAAACCCAAAAAAAACCCCACCAAAAAAAGTTAGCCAACAGCCTTCTTCTAACCTTGTCACACATGCTTCAGCCGTGCTCAAGTAAAGCTCCTCAATAGCTGCTGGCGAGAAGGGTGGATGGATAAAGAAGAAGGTAAAAGATAAAAAGAAGATGGATAAAGCCCTGCATTTCCCCCTCGCCGTGAATCCAGCCCAGAGAGCAGTCAGCATGGGGATTTTAACCACAGTTCAGAGCTACATTTTAAGGAAGCAAGTGTAAGAAGGTAACATCCATTTCCTCCTTTTGTTCTTAACATTAAAAATAATAGTTAGCAAATTTAATTTCCTTATCTGTTATTCACATTAGCTTGTGTACTACCCACCTACGTAAAATATTTGGGTAGAGAATGCATGTTCAAGTGTCTTGCTGTGCAACTCCCTTCCCCGAGGCTTTGTCAAATTATTGTTTTTCAAAATAATAATCACATCTTGATGGGACAGAAGACTATAGCAAACCTTCCAAGCCATTTCACCTTGACTTGGGAAAGATCAGGGAGAATCACATCCAAAGATGTGCTCTGCCCAACTTTTACATAGCGACTGTCATTTCAGAAGAATCTAGAGATCCTCAAATCCATGGAGTTCACACTCATTCTCTCACACACACGCATTTTTTCTATTCCAGTAGGCTCCATTTCAAGCAGGGAAATAATTATTCAAAAATCCCACATCAGGTCACCAGTTTGTTCTTGTGGTGGAGAGAAGCAGAGTCAATCCGAAAGTTTCTTATCCCTACCCCTGAGGAATCTGCTGGGAACAAGCAAGCCGGAGATGCTGAAACGTTGGCCAAATGCCAAGGAGAAGTTCTGAGTGTTTGTAATATGCATCTGCCATTAGAAAACAAAGCCAGGCAACCTAGAAATTTGACATTTGAGGAAACCCACGTTGTTTGCAGCAGCGAGAAGGAACCCCAAAGCATTTGGGGCAAATATTCAACAAATCATTTAAGACTGTTTTTAGTTAAGATTATCAGTAGCTGTATAAATGGATGAAATAAAAGTCCGCTCTATACTTGCATTTAAAACTCCTAAGCTGTATGCACAATTGCTCCAAGTTGTTTTGAAAGCGTATAAAGCTGCATATCACTGGTTATTAATCCAATATGCTTTTTCATTAACATATCTATATTTATTACCCTAAAATACCTTCATGACATTTAGAGCTTGCAATTTTATGATCTGTAGCAACATTACTTTCCACTACAAGAGGAAACAACCAACCGTTTCTCATCTGCACAGACACCAAAGCTCTCTCTTCCCCCAAAAGCACAAGAAAAAAAAAAAAGCTTTTTAATATTATTGTTTTGGACAAACAGAAAGACACCAGAAGATGCACGTGCAAAACAAAAATTCCAAACAAACCCTGAACTGAAAGCACAGAGATTGCTAAAAAAAAAAAAAAAAAAAAAGTATCTGGTTGGAATTTCATCCACTTCCATTTTCTTACCCTGACACTCAGAGTCCACAAATGAGGGAAAAAATGTCCTATTGTATCTAAACTCCTCAAGCAGCAAGACATGACAGAGCATGAATTATGATCTCTTCATTTGGGGCCAGTTTGTCAGACATGGAGCTGACAGTAAAGTGTTCTTACCACATCTAGGAATAAATGCATACCATAATCCCTGCATTGGAATGCCTTATTGAAATTAAAGCATTATTTTTAAGTACTTATGATGTAAAAGTGATGAGACACATACCAAGTACCTAATTATCCTGTACCACCAGCATTGCCTGGAATGCTTATTAATCAATTAGGTTTTAGATTAAAACTAAATGGATACAGTATATCTCTTAAAAGAATACCTGAGCAAGAAGATAAGATTATCAAAAACTACCTGTCTTTCCCTCAATGTCTCAGTTGTAACAGTGAAAAAATTTGCAAACAACTGTGCAACGTAGTTCAGAAGTCTGCAGACCACCATCACCACTCACATCATCCGGCCTCCTGCGTCCCTGTCGCTGTTAATGTAAAGTACCTGCTCATTTTTATTTACAAGGGATCTCTTTCACAAAGGACAGGTTTCTTTCCACTCACCCACCATCTCCCCATATCTACTCTCACAAATCTCCTCCTCCTCCTCCCAGCTATTCTCACAGAGAATCTTTTCCAGGGTTTCAAGACAGAAGTAGGTTCCAACATGGAAGGAGCCCCTCCAGAAATCAACAGGACTATTGAATTTAAGCAGTATTTAAGAGTATTAAAAGTTAACCATGCTGTTAAGTGCTACGTGGAGTCAGAGCCAGAAAAAACACACACATTGTTATATAATGCTCTGTAAGCATCAGATTATTTATCTATGATTTATAAATCAAGTGATTTATAGCTTAATACAACAGACAGTTTAAAGCAAAGTAGCCACAACTGGAAAAGAACCCCAAATCTTCCTAAACTCAGGTGTTCAGGCTGTAATGGATCACAGCGAACACCCAGCCTGGCATTCTCTCCCAGCACAGACAAGAAGATTTTTGTGGGCTTGATCGATTCGGGGGTATTTTTTTTATTTTTTTTTAAATAATTAGACTCTACAGTTTATAAGAACTACTGAAAGCCGGCAGTTTTTTTCCTTCTTCAGAGGTTTAGTTTGTTTCTTGTCAAACTCGCCCTTTAAACATAACGGATCTTTGAACCATATTTAGTGGCTCAGCTAAAACAACTAATGAGTGTTACGTAAGATGCCTCTCCATGTAGAACAATCTGTTCCAAAAGTTACCAAAAATAGCAATTCTCTAAACACTGGTATGATGCAATATTTAACCAGTTACTGCATTAGCAGCTGAATTCATTCGTTACTATTTTTTTTAAAAAAAGACTTAAAGTATTATTACAACACTTGCAACCTTACCTAGGCTGGTCGGTTTTATCAGCTCATCCAACAAGTCATAAAAAGGTAATTTCTGAAGTTTTATGTCAGGATGGACAGGGTGGAGCGCAGATGTGAGATGGGGGAGTTCCAGTTCATGTTTAGGTCCCAGAAGTGAAACGGGAAGCAACGGTGAGGTGGCAGGGTGGGCATCGTAACTGAGCTGTGGAATGGTAGACGGAGACAAAGCTGCTGGCATGGAGCTCGAGTGTACGCTGGGGATAGATAAGTCTGCAGGTGTCATGATTTTCTGAGGGAACCTTCGCCTATAGAGTTCTTTGATTTTCATTTGGACAGCAGGACTGCAGCCAGCCTTTAACAAATGCAGTGCTTTTGTGAGAAGTTCGTGTTTTCGTCCGTGCTTGTTCCTCCCTGCGTAACCCAGAAGTACTTGCAGTTCAGAAACTCGAAGGCTCATAACCATTTGCTTAAAAGAAACAAAACAAAAAATTAGTATTCAAGTTACATCTTCTTAAACACCAACATGAGAATGTGGCTTAATCCCATTAAGCATACAGTTTTTAAAGGCACACCACCACTGCTCTTCCCCACTGATTATCAGAAATATAATGCAAAACAATACTTATTCACAGACAGATTTATCTACTTCGAAAGTCTGTAATGAGCAATTTTTAAATGGTTTTCCATTTGCTATACACAATTCAGAACAGAAATGTTGGGGGAAAAAAGAAATAAGGAAAGGACAAGTTGCCAGTACAAAACAATGCTTGTAAATGTAATTATTTTCTAATCATTGTTCTGCTAACATGTAGAAAGTTAACAATTTTTCTTTAACATCCAACTAGACGAATAAAAAGTCATACATTGACAATATCCAAGTCTTCAGTACTTGCACCTAAAAGCCGTGCCAGTCCCTAACTCTGGAATGCTACTTCACTTTCAAGTCCCTCCCTCGCTTTTTGCCACGCAGCAGAACTAATCCACGCAGGTTCAAAGGAAAGGAGATAAACGAGTGATGTGAAAAAGAGAGAGAGAAATTATAATCCCATTTGTGTGCCACCCCATACGATCATTGCTGAGTTAAAGGAAACTTTTTCCAATTTCATTTCCTCACTTCTCGCATCAAAGCTGCAGGTTCTGGTTTAGATGGGAGAGTTGGGCTTTGCCTTCTATTAATTAGCATCTTCATTTACACAGTCTTTTACTGTCTCACAATATGGTCTGATGAATCAAACTGGTTAAAACTTGTAAACTGTTTCACTTCTTCAGGAACCGAGAAAACACCAAGTAGTGAAACCAGCAATCGCCTGCGCGCACCAAGTACTTCCCCGCTGGTCAAGCAAAACCCAGAAAGTCAACTTAGTAGCCAAGTTTCTATTTGAAAACTTCTTTCAGTGCTTGACATGGGCTCGTTCGCCATCACCAGGCCCGTGACACCAGCTGAAATGATGTTCCTGCAGAATTTTGGATTCCCTGGTAAATCACAAGGAAGTACAATGCCACAACTGGCTATCTGGATCTTCTGTATGAAACCACTAAACGCCCTGAATATTTTATAGTCAATTCCAAAAGACCAAAAGATCAAAATCAAAATAATACTAGAAGCGCGTTTGGAACGAAACCAGCTAATTCAGCATATCAGGATTCTGCAATTTCCCAGTGACCCATCCTCTCTAGTTCTTCAAATTGTGCGAAATATTGACACACACATTACTCAAGTTATTTTCACCTTAATTCTTGAACCTAAAGTGTTAATATTAGAAAGTATGCTATCCCTCACGAAACCAGCCCCAACCTCCTATCAGTTCCTCAAATCTCCAGCACCTGCAAGAGATCTTCAGTGCACAGGTGTCCACAAGAGGTATTTCCCTGCACTGAAATAGGTCATGTTATTTAAAAAGCCCTAAATTAGATGATTCATCTATTTAATGAGGGATGCACCCAGATAGATTTAACTAAATTTGCCCTAAAATTTCTGCTCTGTTGAACCACACCAACAGACCTGAATAACCTTGCTGCAGACTATCACAAACACTTTGGATATAACAGGAGTTTTCTGGCATATTTTTCTGTGAATACCCTGAGAACCTACTTCACACTTTCAACTAGGAGACTGTCATGGAGCTACTAATGAGAACAGACGAGGTACTTTGTAAGAAACAGAGATGTCTTAAAAGAATAGGCATTTCAGTTACAATCTGAAGTGTTGACAGCTGAAAAGAAAGTGAAACAAATAGATTTGCAACATGGAAAAACACTATTTATAATGCTTTACAAACATTTCTTCAACAGAATGAGTAGTTACAGCTGAAGGGTTTAATGCCTGCTACCATCACCATTAAAAGTCACTTCCTGAACAGCCAGAACCTCTCAGAGCTTCACTCTGTTCCTGTTTTGTAATAAACTTGTAGACCTAGCTTGCAAAAAACACGGAGGATTAAGAAATAATTGAGCTAACAGAGAAGCTCCTGCTACCTGTTGCATATTTGCCATTTTTTGAAGGTATAAGTGAGTTAAAAGTAAGCATACAGAAAGCAGGGTCCATCGTGTAGCCAGACTCATGAACCAAAACCACTAAAACTCCCCAAGTCTTCCCAACTCTGGTGCATTCATAGAATCACAGAATGGTTTGGGTTGGAAGGGACCTTAAAGCCACACCAGTGCCACCCCCTGCCCTGGGCAGGGACACCTCCCACCAGACCAGGTTGCTCCAAGCCCCCTCCAACCTGGCCTTGAACCCCTCCAGGGATGGGGCAGCCACAGCTTCTCATTCACAACATTCCTTACAATGAACAATTTTATTTGCAATGTTAAGAGCACTAACGGATACATCAATTAAAAACACAGTCATGGAAAAAAACAGCAATAAAGGTCTGGGGGTTTATTACAGTTTCATACTTCACCGACAAACCCTTCTTCCGCAAATAAAAAGGGGCAATGCCTTAAAACAAATCCCCCCCCATCCATAGGTTTTGCTGGTGGATGGTGTCAGTCAGTGGCACGGGGAAGCAGAGCCCGACAGACAGCCCGTGCTGGCAAAAGTCTCTCGCATCGCTGCAATCCGAACATGAAAATTCCTCTCCCCTCCTCCACCACAGTTGTGTTTTATTTGAGGACACAACCCAGCTCCACCAGCAGAAGTGCCGCTGCCCGGACAAGTAGTACCCATGCTACAAGCCCTTGGCCCATGTCGCACCGGTTCCCTAATCTTAGAACAGGCAGGATAATTATAGCAGGGAAACAAACCCAGCGCTGTCGAACGCACAAAGTAAATACACAAAAAAAGCTGCAATTTATAACTATTTTTTTCCTGTCACATCTCACCTCATGGCAACTCAAACCCCTCACTGCCGTAGTTACTCCAGCAAGAGCTGAAGGGCAAAGACACAAAGAGTTTTGCTTCAGGAAACCTTGCCTTTTTTTTTTTTTTTTTCCTTCCTGTTGCCTGGAGTAGTAAGAAGATCAATCCCAGCAGCAGAGCTGTATCTGCAGCAAGCTACAAAACCCACCACAAAGAGCCTTTCTCCAAACAACAGCAAATATCCCCAACACGAATCACTGCCCCTACCTCTGGCTGTTCATCAGAATTGGCAAAATGTTTGGGTTTTTTCTTTCCTAACACAAAAGAAAGGAACAAAAAACCCAACAACAAATATAAAACCAACCAAAAAAGAAAGTATATACACAGCTCCCAAGGACAGGCTGAAGGATAGCTTGCAAACTGCAATTACAGATAACTAGGTGTTTAGTTATGTGTTCGAGTACAGGTAAATACATGTTCCTACAAACACCACATCAGTGCACAAGAAATTGATGCTTTTTAGCTAAGAAAAGGTTGAGCTACTTGCTGCTTGCCTGACCGCGGCATGAGAAACACAGCAAGATGACTGCAAGCCAGTTTCTGAGACAGCAAATCCCAGTATCGAGCACACTAGGTGTCCTGGGGATGTGCATTTTGGTACCTGGTATATCCAAGCAGCATCTAAAATTCAAAGAGAGGGCAAGGACGGTAGAAAAAATTGTTCAAAGTATAAATGAGTAAGAACAAGCTTTATAGAAACTTGACTTATCTCAGTTTTTAACAGAGAGTATTTCTATTTTGACTCACTGTAAAGACCTTTGCAGAGTTTAGAAGGTAACTCTAATCTATAAACATACATCTGACATTTCCTGCTCGACAACACAACACAAAACAAACACAGGTTCCTCCGCAAAAGCCACATTAGTCATGGGGATTGCCTGGCTCATTATCTACACCCCCCTCTTCAGCCCATGTCCCCTCAACCCACGCCCTTGTGACCACCCTACAGCCTTCCCAAAGCCGTCGGGGCATTTCACTGTCTTAAGAGAAGTCACCTAATTGTATGTGTCGGGCAGGAGGTCCACGGAGGCAGAGAGGCCAGTTTATTTTCCCACCTCCCAGATGCTCGTTTCCAGATCCGTGCTGCCTTTCTCTTGCCAGATTGTGTGAACTCAACAGTTTGGTGCAGTTCATGCTGCGGCCACACGAGCATCCCCCCATTTCTGCGTGTTGAGGAAGCATTCTCCGGCAAGTCATCTGGAAACAAGGATATCTCCTGCTCCACACCTACCTCAGATAACCAATGAGGTTTGGAAGAAAATAGCTTAAAGAGGCAAAAGCAACCCATGGGCGGCATCCTACGTCATCCGCCTACTTCTCTCCTGTGACTATCAATAGGAAAGGATGCTCTGCCTACAGCTTGCTCTTTCAAAAAGGTTGATAACACTTTTTTAAAAGCTAAGAGTTATGAAAATTAAGTCCCCCAAACCAAAAATTGCATGTAGACAGATATGAAGTAAGGAGGAACCAGGGTTTTCTCCAAGACATCCACAAAAGGACTATGAAATAAAAAGCATTAGGCTGCTCAGCACACACTGCAACATCAGCACACGGTTTGTAGCCCCTGACTCACCAAGTTCTCTCAAACAAGCACATCTGGTTGGAGAAACGTGTCGATGCCACACAACAGGACCATTTTGCTTTATGAATGCTGTTTGGGCATTCAGAGTAAATGCATTTTACCAGGAACCTTAGCTTTTAACAGAGCAGCCAACATTAAGAGTCATTTACTTTGATTTCTCTCAGCAAAGAAAACAGCAGAGATGAGTATTTTTAAAAAATGGTTTTCCACACGAGCCCCGTCATTCCACCCGCCGAGGAAAGATGCCCAGGCCCAGCAGCTTCTCTGGCTAGAGAAGTCCAATCGTTAGCACAAGTTAACTGGTCAGACCAAAGGAAATTGCTTTCAAGAACTGGATCTTGTCTCACTGATCTATGAAAGTTGGGAATTAACTTTAAAAATAAATAAAATCTAAGTGTTAGTGCCTCTGGATAAGAAATTCCTTTGATAACCCAGTGTGGCTGGTCTCACTGGCACGTGATTCAGAGAAGTGCCACTAAGACGACCAGCAGATTCAGGCAGAGAACATAATTTCTAGACTGGAAAGTACATGGGGGCTCTAATACAATAATACAAGATGAGCTCTAAGTCCCACTGCTCAAGAAAAGATCAGATACAGGTTATCTGCTGAGATCCAACACCACAGATGGTGAGCCTTCAGCTTTTTTTTCCCATTTTTTGAAGGGAGGGACTTGCCTGAGAGGTAAAAGCCAGGCAGCAGTCAGCGATTTATTTATTTATTTATTTTTAAATAAACTGAGCAGTGTCCATCCAAAAGCATGATGGAAAATAGTGAAAATTTATCACAAATACCAGCACCACCAGATACTGTCTTCAAAGCAGCACATTCATCCATCAGCAACAGCATTAACAATTTGACGAATGCTTTCTAGAAAGGGTATTTCTACATCTCCAGTAATCAGCCCTGGGATCTATCTGGAGAATTTAACAAGTTATTTCCGGATGTTTATGATAACTAGAAGCTGTGAATAAGCTCCAAAACACAGTCAAAAGATTTGCCAGCGCAACAAGAAGCATTTGGCTGGGCACCACACCGCATTTTGTGCCTACAGCTATACAACAGGTCCTCCACAATTCTCTAACCATTAACACAAAGGGGAAAAAAAAGAAAAGAAAAAAAATCAACTTGAACAGTAGGGAGAAGATGGGAGAACAGAAGTAGAAAAGGAGAAGAAAATAATAATAATAATAAAAAAAAAGGTTAGCAAACAGGAGGTCATCCATTTATAGTCAGCAATTGAAGACGGTGATGGTAAATTTCTTTTAACCCCCACACCGAGACCCTGCACAGCACCTTCAGCCCGAGCCCGGAGGGATTGGCTCCGGCTGCGGTTTGTCTGGACAATCCATACTGGCAACGCTCCGACGCTGTTCTCAAGGACAACACAAAGAGAAATATCCCCCTTATGAAACAAGGAAACTACTATACTACACAATGCACTTCCAAAAGACAGTTTAAAAAAAAAAAGAAAGATCAAAATTGTTCTTTTTTTTTTCTAATAAAAGCGACTAGGAAGCATTAGATTAGTATGGAAATGGTTTTGAATTAATCTCGGTATGCCTCCAACACCCAGCTGTAAAAATACAGGAGAGTTCCTGCATGCTATGCACAGCCTCTTTAACCCCTGATATAAATCTCTCGGAGAAGAAAGCTCTACCTGAGCCACACGAGCTCTCTACGGTTACGCAGACTAAACTCTTGGGTTCTTAGACATCTAAGATTTGTGAAAATGGGGGATCATGAAGGTAAAAATATTCCCATCTTTTATGAAGGCACACCGCCTAGTCCTAAATTCTATCTGCAAGGCTCACACAAGGAAGCTATCACGGCTAAACTATAAAAATTGAAATCAGTCTACCGAAAATCTGCAGGAGGGAGTGAAACGACCAATTCATGGAAGCTCAAGCGCCTGGATGACAGGCTGTAACTTCCTGCGTTTGTCTAACGCAACCAAAACACTCAAAGGTTGAAGTCACCGTAATTCAAAATGGAGGGGAGGCAAAAGCACCGAAGAACAGTCGTAAATATGCAACACGCTACAACCTTTAAGGAGGCTATTGGTTTTCCTAAGGAAAAACCCAGCTGTCTCCTGGTGCCGTATGTACAACGCTTTGGCGAGCAGGGCAGCACTAAAAGAATAGGTACGAACCAACAGCAGGTACAAATATCATTTGCCTTTTGTTACACACATAAGGAGATATTTCTTAATCAAAGAAACCCTACGTTTACACAGTATATCAGTGCTCATAAAGAACATTTCACAACCGAATGACCCAACCTATGCATTCGTCTAGCTGGCAGCAAAATTAGATTTTAATCCATTAGAAACGCATCAACAAAATGATGTCCATATATTGCAAGTGCCAAAAATAGCTTGGGTTGACCTACTGTTGGTATCTCCATAGACATGGGCTTCCTTAAGGTCAAACACTGTATTCCTGATTTTCCCCAGGTACATATTTCTTCCCATGCCAGCAGAGAAAGTGCGCTATAAAGCTTAAGTCATCAGGTGTTATTTACTTTTAGCATGCTCACAAACAAAATATTTCCTTGAAAATGATAGGGTTGCATATCTGTTAATATAAACATTATGGCCCTTGAACAAACCTACCCGAATGATGAAGTTGAGATTCAAGCAGCTGGTAACACCAGGAATCTCTGGCAGTGAAAAGATCACCTAAAACCCATAGGAATTCCATCCAAAGGGCTTCTGGACAGGGGGTCCTGCAATCTGCTGTCACCCACACGTACTCAGTTCATTTAACAACTTACCAAGTATAACCACTTAATTCTACAGATCATATATTATAAGGAACATTCTTCTTACCTGCTCTTGGCAAACACTGATTGCTCGTATGTATTGTGCTGAAAAAACTTGACTACCCTTAAATTTAGTAAGTTTTAGTAAGGTCTGAGCACTGCTCTGTCTACACGAACACTAATAAGTCTAAGCTCCCGTTCTAGCCCACGGTTCAGAGGCCCCCCATCTAATCCAGCACCGGCGATGAGACCAACTTCTTAAGAGATGTCTGTCGCTCACTGGAGACAAGAAAATCCACAGTGATAAAAGTAACAAAATTCACTGAAGAGTGAAAGGATTGCAAAAGCAAACAGTAAGACAGCTCTAGCCCCACTGAACTGCCTGCAGTAACAACAGGCAGGCAGAGTTTGGAATTTTTAATATAATCCCCACGTGTTAAAAGTTGTCTTATGTTTTTTGCAGATGCCTGTGGTATTTTGCTATGCTATCACACGAGCGAAATATATTCTAAAAGCCTTGATACATATACCCTGGCAAAGGTAGGTGACTGCTCCCCTAGACCTCCACAGCACCCCTTTTCCTAGAGGTTTTTTCTTCAGAAAGACTCAGACCACATGCCCACAGAATGCCATTTCTGTGCTTGAACGCTTAAATCTGTGGGATTTTGTAATTTTTTTTTTTTTTTTTTTTTTTATACGATGGCTTGCAAACCACACTCCCTGGCTGCACATTAGCGCTGTCCTGGCAGAGAAACAGGGTGGGCAGCTGGGGCAGGGACTTGCTCAAACCATAAAAGCCAGATTTGTTGGAGAAAGTCTGCCAAGACTTTAGTCATGTCTAAATTGTATTTGATTTAAAGTCACATTTTATCTTAATCCGTAACAAAAGTTTTGCCATTCTCAAGAGATTTTAGTCACTAGGTGAACTATATTATTACTTATGGTATTAAATAAGGTTGCTGACACAGTAGCAATCTTCATTTCTGTTCTTGAAGACTCAAGTTTTTTTCAGCCGCACTCAAACTTAATTGTCCCTAGTGTATTTACCTTTGCAGATGGGAATTATTTTTACAGACTTATGCACTAGCATGATTTTCATGACAAGTAATTGCAGAAATACTAGTTTGGACAATCTCTGGATACAAAACTGTGCCTCTCTGAAGACAAACAGCTTATACCTAAGGCTAATAACGAAGACAATTATTTTCAGCTATTTGGGAGAGGGTCACTGCCAGACAAATTTACTTTTTATTAAGAATGTTCTTATCCTTAACTAAGCCTTTCAACTGGCTGACAGAAGAGCTAATTCCCATGCAATAAGCTTCAGCGGTGCCCAAGCCAGCCGCAGACACAGCTGCCCAGAGAGCCTGCTGAACACAGTGTGTCCTATTAGCATCCCTCTAACAAATAACATAAAAGGTCTACATCGGTATAATCAAATTATAACAACTTATATAGCGTTCAACAATAGTCTGAAAGCTTGTCTCTTTGTATAATAAAGAACAAAAAATTAGGAACAAGAACTCTCTGCTTCTGGAAGCCATACAGGTCACAAACACACATTTATTCCCCCTCCCCCAGCTATTTTAAAGAAGAAACCAGATACCTTTTAAAATACACAATTAAAACAGAAAAATGGTTACATAAAAAAAATTTGACTTATTTGGGATTTACAGATAGGGAGTCTACTAAATGAGAATCCTTTTAGCGATTATTTTTCAGCAGAACACTAGAGAGTGAAGCTCTAGTTACTTTCTAAATATCTAAAATACCTGCATGAAGCACATGTAGCTTTTGGAAGTCAATTTTGAAGGAAAGCTGGAGAAGAATGTACCTGGAATTCTATGAATGTACTCACATGGCAACATGGATAAAGAGCCAGCTTCCACGAGCAGCTCACAGAACCTCTTACCAGCGAGACACACAACAATTTCAAGACCTACATTCTTACGTCCAGTGTTGATGTTTGCTTGCAACACTTATTTAAATCTCTACTGCATCAACAGTCGTACGTGTTAGCCAACTCATGCATCACTTGATTAAAACAAATTATTGCTGTAATAGACGCATGTTTTCCTCCAAGACTTAAAAAAACCCCTTTATTTCTGTACATTACAGAACTGCAAAGTGATCTGTTCTCCACATGCCAGAAGTTATCAACAAATGCTGAAGACTTAGTTGTCCACTACAAACAAACAAACTTTTGCTATTTAATTAGTGTCTAATGAGATGACACTTCAGGATATGAAATTATACGGTCAGATGTACCCAAAACACTTCTAGATAATCTGACAACTTTTTTTGCCCTCATCTAGAATAAAGACGGGGGAGGAAGGAAAGGCAGAAGGAAGGAAAGGCAGAAGGAAGGAAAGGCAGAAGGAAGGAAAGGCAGAAGGAAGGAAAGGCAGAAGGAAGGAAAGGCAGAAGGAAGGAAAGGCAGAAGGAAGGAAAGGCAGAAGGAAGGAAAGGCAGAAGGAAGGGAGAAGAACAGGAAAATTAAGAGATCAGATAAAACATCAGGTATAGGAAATACACAATAATTTATCCTTAAAAGATTTCCCTTTCCAAAGGAAGAAACGGAACAGAAATTAAATAAATCTGCTGACAACAAATACCTATGAAATACACTGGCCAAATACCCTGTTCCCTTCTAATACTGGTCCGCTGAGAATAATAATTTATTACTACTAACAATTAGTCTTAATTGTTATCGCAGAAATAAGCAATGGAGCCAAAAGTTCCCACTGTGTCAATAAGCTGAAAACAAATATTCCACCAAGCAATCATACTGGCATCCATAAAGTCTTTCTTAAAAAACAAACAAACAAACAAACAAAAAAAACCCACACCCTAATCATTCTGCACAGAATTTATTTCATAAGGTCTTCAAATTCATGTATAGAAATTACACTAGGAAGCCAAACTACACACTATTAAGTAGTCATATAGCAGTAAGTCATCAAGATGAATTAAAAGCTTGAACAACACGAAGAAAGTTCATCCTGAAACAGATGATCCAAGTTCTCTTCATTCTGCTGGCTTAGCCCTAGTCCTTCCTAGAAAAAGCTATTGAAAATTGTCTTGTTTAAGCATCACCATTTATCTGGGAGCCACTTCTCTTCCCATATTTTATCTATCAATAGTGCAACGGCCATAAACAAAAGGATGTAAGAGAGGTAAGGGTTGGTAGAAAGTAATACTTTTTATTATATTTAAAGACCTTGCGTATCTGAAATGTTTTTCAACCGCATCAGTTGGTCGAAGAAGAATTATTAACCCTTTATATTTTATAGAAGCATCTGCCTGTGAACCAACAGATTCACGTTTTCAGGCACCAGCCTAAAAGCAAGACCAAGAAATAACATTCACATGTTTACATGGCTCTTCTAGTCCATGACCACTTTCATCAAAGAATAACTGCATATGAAATTCAAAGTTACTAAACACAAAGTAGACAGAAGTGGAGAATAATCTCAATTTCTCATGTGTTTTTTCTCATTACGTAGCTGATGGTTTAGGAGAGGAACTTGGGCATCGCTACAGGGAGCTCTTCGGCCAATAACCAGATTTGGTTATTTGGATTTTGATAACGGCCGAATAAACAGAATTGCAGGAAACTAGTAGAGCAGACCTCACGAGGTCCCTTCCAACCTCTGATTCTGTGGATAAGAGTATTTTTCAGAACTGAAGGAGAAGTCAAAGGAGGGAATCAAGAACTACAAACAAGATATATGACATATCTGTTCCCACAGTCACTCCAAAAAGGCAAAGAGTTTTAAAATACATAGCGTAAACCTCAGAAATGTGGGCAGAGGTGGAAAGGGGGCATCAATCTGGGAATGGTTCAGGGATTGAATATGACTACTCATGACTATCCCGGGAACGCACAGGGCTATGCAACCAGACCAGAATACCACCTAGTAAAATCACTCTGATCCATCCTAGCCCATTTTCTCTCTCAACAAGGTATCTAGAAATAGAGAGTAGCCACATCACAGCAAAGTGCTAGCAAGAAACTACACGTGAACCACATATGGCCACCCAGTAATTCAAGAAAAGTCAGTTTTTCAAACTCTGAAGAGCTATTGTCTGTCACGGCACAATAGGAAACACAAATTATAGGTCTGACTATTTATAGAACAGCCAAATGGACACAAAAGGCCAATTTATTCCTAGCTGTATAGATGCATTAAAAAATGTAATTATGCTTCACATGCAACAATATGACACAGAATTAATACTTACATCACATATTGAGACAGATCAATTTTCAAGTGCGATAATAAAATGATTATTACAGAGGAGAAATCAGTAGCTGGTTAAAAAAAAAAAAAAAAACACGCTCGTACGTCACTTGTCCAAACCCAGGTGAAAATATTGGCAGTCAGAAGCTTACCTCCTGTTTCAAAAAATCTTACTATGTCAGGACTCAACCTAGTTCCCACCGAGAAGGATTCAGGATCCTGGGTCAGTCAAGTTAATGAGACATGGATGACTTCTTTGGCTGATACTCACAGCACTAAGGCATCACTAAGACTGTCAAGAATCACCCTGATTTCATTCCAAGCACCAGCGCTGCTTGGAAAGAGAGCAACGGGGCAGCAGCGGTGCCAAAGCCTGAATGCGTATCCTGGGGAAGACATCTAAAAGAGGCATGGGGACAAAGAAAGGGAAAGCAGGAAGCTTAGTTTTTCATATCACCCACAACGACTGGTTTCTTCCCGCTATGTAAAAATGCAAAAAGATGATGGAATAATAGGAGAGGAAGCAGACCTTCCTGCTTTTCTTCAGCATTCAAAAGAGGATAAAGAAAACAGTTTCAAATGACAACACGCAGCCAGAGACAGGCTGGGAAGATGCATCTTAGGCAAGGCCTAAATTCCTGGCAAAGCTGATCCTAACCCCGCAATCCGACTTTGGGCTACTCTCTCCTTCCACCTTCCAGTGCTATCCACACCAGAAAATTGTAGTTCTACATGTATTAGCTGCATCGTGTTACCTATAGGCTCAAAGACAAGCATGCAATGCTTAAGAACCCACTAGTTTGCAATGATTGATCCCAGGACAAAACATTCAACAGTGCTTTAGAAAGCTAAGAATATATTATTTATGCCATATTTTCCTGGCCCACATATAGCATGGACAAGGCCTATAGAAACATTTCTTTCACAGTCACACTGGCGCACGTTAAAGAGAGATAATAAGGACGCCTGCTCAGTGGGAAGAGAGATATTTCATTTCCCGGTGCCATCAATCTGACACACTGTCCCCCTCCCCGCCACCTCATCCTTCAAGCACTGTATATTTCTTATAATCAAAGTAAGACTGAATTCAATTAATCTATTCACACAATAACCCCTGCCCTGCATGGAAACAAACCGCTTGATGGAATGAAGTGGTTTTTTATAAGCCAAGTTTCAGCCACACCTATCATTTAAAATACATGAAAACTATTGCAAGTAAACTCCAAAAATGATACTGCATTTCACTTGGCTTCAGCCACAAGAACAACCAGAACTGAAAGAACTGCCTAAGAAAACTTTGATAGCGAAGTTAAAACTTCCCTGGAAATCCTGACCAAATGAAAACAGAAAATGTATGGTGTTTCTGCAGTACGGACTGCAGATACAAACCCTCCCTTACTTTTCCCACCCTGGAGCGAGCTGCCCCCCCCGCCCCCGAACTCCCACCCTACTGGCGGGGCAGAGGGAGGATGCTGCTCCAGTCACTGCTCCTTTTCATCTTTACTGACCAAACTATTGCCCCACCTCATTAACCGCACTCATCCAAATCCCACTCTGAATAGGAATTTGCATATATACAAGCCTTTTGCAGCTCATTAATGTCATCTGAATGACTCTCACATGTTCATGAATTTATACTCTGCCTCTCTTTTTACAAATATGGGCCAAAGGCAAGGGGAGGGGGAAAAAAAAAAAAAAAAAAAAAGAGAAAGATTATTTAGGCTGTCATGAAAAAGTAAAGCATTTTCTGGGTTTCAGCCCACCATTTCAGTATGAAGTGTCTTCACCCTTTTGCCTCCTCCTACACTCAACTAGATATTATATAGCTCGTACTTCCAGGTAAGGGTGTTGTAAGCATAGTTCCACTTCACAACCTTGCTCAGCCTCTAGGTCAAAAGCAAAGGACAGTCCACGATTGAGGAAAAACAAAAATTGAGGGATCAAGACATCAGTCACGCACAGGCCCAAGGAACGAGGGAGTCAATGCAGTTAATCAACTAATATCTGGCTCAAGCCTTTTACTAAGATATGTGAACGTACTCCGAAAAACAAAGGCATATTTTTAAAAACTTTTCTAGTTAACTGAACATAGGAAACAAGTTTCAACACGTCTGCTTCCCCTTAAAACAGCTTGGCACCACCTCAGAGTTCTACATATGTTTAAAAACAACAGAATAGTACAGGTCAAAGGAAACTATGAAAATCCAGTTGCACACACAAGCTGGGTATTCTTACAGCATTAATAATTATTTTTTTTAATAAAACAGGCCGCAGATCCTTAGCTTGCTATTCAAAGTTCTTTTATTACCGATGTGTCCGAGTTGTTCCAAGACCAAACAATAGGGGAAGGTCATGCGTGGCGTTCTGCAAGGGCCTATGCTGGCACACATAGCTTAACCTATTCGTTAACGACCTAGAAAATGAAGTGATCAGTGGGGTGACAAAGCTGCTGAGATACGAAGTTGCTGAGGACGAAGGCAACCTTAAGAATCACTGAAAGACCTCAGTGACAGAGCAATTCAACGTACATAGATGTAAAGTGATGCCTATGGGGAAAAGCAGCCCAGGCAGACCTGGCTCTACCCATGAAGTGACGGGCTCTGGGATGACCTTTCCCACATCAGAGCAAGCTCCTGGGCCCAAGATAAACGCACATATGAAAACATCAGCTCAACAGCCATCAAACACACAAATCATTGTTAGAAATCATTAAAAAATGGCAAAGAGAGCAAAAGAGAAATCATTATATACACTGTATAAATCCCAAAGTGCGGGTGGTTTTAGTGGTCTCATCTTAAAAAAAAATAATAATATATTAGAAGTGGAAAGTTTCAGAGAAGGATGACATAAGTCCGGCATGTTTCTCCTAATTAAGAAATGGCAAAAGCTAAGATTTTTCAACCTAGAAAATAGAGAACGTGGGGACAGATATGACAGCAATCTATAAAACCACGAAGAGCACAAGGAGAGTGGACAGGGATCAGCTGCCCAGTCTCTTCCATTACACAGCAGAGTGACCAGTGGATGAAGCTGGCTGGAAGCAGGCTCAAAACAAAATGAGAAGGGTCCTCATGCAGCAAGCAGCCCAACAGAAATCCCTAGCAAAATGCTGTGAGCAAAAGAAGTTTGTATCGGTTCAAGAGGAACCTGACAGGCACTTGGAAAATAGATTTATTATGGCTTGTCCACCTAGTAGTCCCATCGGGTTCAGAGGACTGAGCTGAAAATAGCGGGAAACCTGCAAAATATTGCAGAGAGGAGACAGTTATTTCTTATATTTTGTCCTGTTCACTTTTCTCTACACGCTCACTTCTGGAAGCTGTAGGGGACAGTACCAGGCCAGATGGACCCTTGGTCTGAATCAGTAAAGCTACATTCTTAAGATTCAGTTTATAATGCACGTTTATTTTTAGCCATTTCCTCAGAAACCCAGGCAACATTGTCAAGAACCTCTAATAAAAATATTACTTCTCAACTGAAAGAGTCAAATTTTAACACTAAAGAGGTAAAAGTGGAAATTAACTGAGTGAAAACCTGGGTGTACACCCTTTAGAAAAATATTATCCAAAATTCCTTGTAATTCAAACCGACAACGGTTCTGACACTTGATTAAAAAAATTTGAAGCCCTGCCATCAAGCGGCCTCAGCAGATTCACTGATGAGATACTGCTAAATCAACATGGAACCTATGAAAAAGAACAGCTTTGTTTCTGTACCGCTGCTGAAGTTCCTACATTTTTCATTTTGGTGCACTATATTTATAGGTGCACTAACAACTCCATAGATAGCCCGGGTAGAGCTGTCTCTAACAGATTTTTCAATAAGCTGAAAATCTACACAAATACTTGGACTGTTTCAAAGACTCTTATTTTGCACCAGGGAAACAAGATACAACATCTGCACAAAAGTGAGATCATTTTGTCAAGGGAGTCTCAAGAAACAATATGAGGAATGAACGTATCAGAAAACATTCTCATCCACACAACTTTTTACGACACACTCCTGCAGCTCAGATTACAGATTTTACCTGAACAAAACACATTATCCCTATTGTATTTGGCCTCTGCTTGTATCTGCTTTTTAAAAAAATAAATAGTGAGCGGCACCTATGCCAAATTGCCAAGCAAAACTATGTTCACTGCTATTTTCATCTTATATTCTATTTTGCATGCTAACTAATCATGTTTTCAATTGAAAAGCTGAACAGAGAGGCCTTATTAAGTCCAGACTCCACAAAGAGGGCAGGAGGAACATCTTGCAGAAGACTGTAAATGAAGCTAAGCAAGAAGTTTCAGCTCTGAATGATTCTCAACCAACTCTCCTACTTTATGGGACAGTAAATTTCTTCATGGGGCTGGAGAGCGAAAATAAGATACCCCCTTACACAGCAAACAAGCCAAGATGCTCTTCAAGAAGTAAGATACTTTCTCAGGAGGAAGCTCTGGCACCATCACATGCAAAACAAGGTGGAGGAACCTCCTATGGTCTGCTACAATGATCAGACCACAAATATGAGGAAGGACCAAGATTAGAATAGACCAATAAAGTATCTCTCAGGACTACCAGTTGTTTTGCAGAGATACTCAGAGGCAATTTTAACCCCAGAAGCAACAAGGGATAAAATATTTTGCTAAACTTTGCCTTTTGGCTCAGCTGCCAATCTGCTCCCCTTTGTGAGCCTCAAGAAAAGAGGAACAGCATCAAGCAAATACACGGGCACGAGGGCCAAGGCTGAAATCTGATGGACCTAGGGCATCCCATTGCAAACCACCCCCCTGAAAATGTTGCAGATGACAGATCCTGTGGCTACTCAGAAATGAGCTGTAGAGTATGGAAAGGTAAAGCCATACTGCCTGGCAGCTTGAGTACATGCCCCAGTGGAATAAACACTGTAAATACAAACCCCTACAGCTTCAACATAAAATTCTAGTGTCCCTAAAGGGCTCTGGAGTTTTATACTCTGTCATCTCTTTGGAAGAGAACTGGGTTTTTTCCTAGGATAAACCTAGCTTAGAAAACCAGGAGTCTAATCTCAGCTCTGCCCAAAGATGACATCTTAACTCCTGTCCAATGCAAATTTCTGAGAACGTTTATCACATGTTTGCACACTGGAATGGCTGTGGCCACAAAAGATGCATCTTCAGGAAGTGAAGGCAATGCTGAAACCAAGCAGTAAGGAGACTGAGCTCAGTTCTCCATCTGCTTTATAACCATGTATTTAATGGGAGGGGAGGAAAGAGTGGGAGAGCTTGGTATATCAATGTTCAAAATGGACAATAATCCTATAGAACCTCCTGGTGAAGAGATGCAGATGCCTCCCTACTGCCCGTCATCATCTCCCCTCAGAAGGTTCACCGCTTTTGAAATCTAATTTTCTGAAGCAACCTCCAGCTTTTCCAATGAACAGCCTCAGGAACTACTTTTGCACATTTCTGAGGATGTTAAGGATTTTGTAATACATCTCTACTACCAGAAATCCACAGGAGTAAAAACTCCTCAAGAACTACATCTGCAGCATAGAGTCATCTGCCCAAATCCCATCCCCAAACAAGCTGCTGGTATCTTATCATCAAAGATGAGGAACAGCAAGATGATCTGGCAAGAGGTTGGGGGAACGGGGCTCATTCATCCTGGTGAAGAGAAGGCTTCGGAGGAACTTAATGGCAACCTTCCAACATGTAAAGGAGGTCATCAAGAAAACAGAGCCATGATCTTCACAGAAGTACACAGCAGAAGGATGCGAGACAACGGGCACGAGCTGAAATAAAAGGTTCAGGCTGGATATAAAAAACACAAAACTTTTACTCCATGAGAACACTTAAGCAGTGGAAGAGGTTGCCCACAGAGGTTGTGCACCTCCATCCTTGAAGGTTTTAAAGACCAGACTGGATAAAGTCCCAAGTAACCTGTTCTGACCTCACAGCTAATCCTGCCTTGAGCAGGAGGTTGGACTGGAGATCTCCCAAGGTCTCCTCCAATCAAAATTACCAAATAATCTGTGGTGAGGACCAAGGGAGCAACTAGATGGTCAAACCAAAAATAAGACCAAGAAAAGCTAACAGGAGAGACCTACTGAACTCTTTGTTTGAAGAATTTAGCGCAACAAATTGGAGTAGGGCTGGAAACTGGGGAAAAAGCACTCTTAGTATGTATAAACATGCAAGTCATAGAGAAGAAAATATCTACAGAGGGGATGCTTCACAGCTTACTATTCTGGAAAAGTTCTTGGGTGTGCATCAGCCCCAAAGCAGAACAGAGATTGAAACTCTCCCTTTCTTACTCTCTCCTGCTGTTAGACGTACTTCTCGGATGGAAATTAGCAACTGGAGCATCACCTACAGCCCATGCAGTCCTGGCAGAAGCAGAGAGGAGGCAGAACATATTTATTAGCATGTACCCAGAAAGCTGATTACCATTTCCTAAATAAAACAAGGCAAGTTCACTACAGAGCAATCTTCAGTGATGCACATAAAGTGAATCTGTCTTCCATGTTGAATAAACTTTAACATTCCCACAGAGTCTTTGCTCTGCTGCAGAGCCTAGGACTCTATCCTTACCAAGCACTGGCTTTAAAAGGCTCCTTTCCCTTCTCCATTAATTATCATGTCACTTCCTATATAAATCTCTTGTATATCATCTCCCACAGACATAAAGGTCAAGCTTTGGTTGACCTTTGGTCTAATTGTATACTAGCTTTTCACTTCTTTGTTCCACGTGTTCTAGACAAGACTCATAATACCCACCTTCTGCTCATTCCTGCTCTTCCCCAGCCTTGGAATACAATGTTTGCTTACAGAGCACTCTGGTATCCCTCCAGTTTACGCTAAGGGACGGAATATAACAGCAGAGACACAGCAGTACATCTATAGCCAGCCATAATCCCAACAGGAGAATAAGATTAAGCAAATTGCTGACAAACTCCTGGATCAATACAGCTGCAACAGACAGAGAAGTCTCAGCAAAAACAATAAGAAAATAAATGACAATGGAAAGGACTGTACTACAGCACATGGAGAACAATAATATAATGTTACCTGGTTTAATTTGGTTCTGGCTGCTAGGGAAAATTTGGAAGATCAGAACAAGGCTAGATAAGATAACATCTCCCACCCCCATCCTCAGCTCCATAGATTCTCACTTTCACAGGTTTAATATCTTCTACTTTTTGTGGTAGCTCCAAAGCTTCTAATTCACTTTGAAATAGCCACATTTTATGGCAGTGGCTAGTTGTTCAAAATGGCTTTGACAGTGTTGAGTAAAACTACAGAAATAGGCACCCTTTTGTAAGCTACTGGAGCGCCTTTCTTCTCCTCAACCCCCCCTTTAACTAGCAAAAGAATCTACTTTTAAGAAAGGCATTTATTTTTGTGAACAGACTACCACTGAAGGTACAACATGCAATTTTTGCATCATAAAATCCAATCATCTTCATTTTAAAAAGCCCAAACCAACACCCCTAGCATTTACTGGCCTGCGCAGAGCTGAAATAGTGACAGAGCAATGAGACAATCAATACCTGAGCTTGATCAAGAGGATTTCTAAATTCAGCTGCCCAAGCATATGTCACAGCAGTCACCCAAACAATATATTTCCCCTTTTCTCCCCCCTTAAGAACAGGACAAACACCTCTCTCTCTGTGATTCTTGCAGGCACATTTGTGTGTTAACCAGAGATTAAGTTCCTACTTAGAGGGGACAGCACAAGCTGAGGCTGCTGCACTGCAAAAGACACACAAGGTATATCCCAACAAGTTTTTAAACGTAAAAACTATGTTTGCATTCTTCACTGAAATCGTCGCTTTCAGAAGGCTTTTACTACTCTTTATGGAGAGGGATAAAGCAGAGTCTTCCATTAGAAGGGCACCTGTAACATCCTTCATCAAAGCAAAAGTTTTTGAAGTAGAAGCAGAGCAGCAAAAGTAAACAGACATTTTTGAGGCAAGGTTTGTAGGTAGAAATCTCTCCTTGTGGAGCCAAAGGGCCAAACACCAGTAGCACCACGTAAGAGAAAAGCCACACGAGATCCAGTCCATTTCCCAGCCACAAGTCTTCTGGGACACTGGGCGATACCAAGCCCTCACAAAGTAACCCTTTTGAAACGTTATTCACAGCAGAAAAAGGTACTATGATTTCAAATTAAAGAGTTTCAGCAGAGACCGATGAACCCCACATTTGATGGAGCCCATCGGCAAACTAACCCTGGGGTTCAGCTCCAAACCTGCTCATAAGCATTGCCACAACCAACGAGGACTATCAGAGACACTCCGGAGAAATGCAGGAACACGGCACTCGGAGAATCGGAGAGGGCTGGGGGGTATCTCTGAACAATTACAGGGAGCTCTCAAGTCTCAAGTGTTTGGAAGTTCTGCTTTGTTTTTCATTATAATGGCACTAAAGAGAAAAACGATCAGATGTCGACTTCTGCGAGAAGGGATTACAGGAACTAAAACCCACCCTGGCAAACACATTAGTGACAGGTCTGCACTTATCTTTGTGCTCTGTACGAATGGAGGTCAGAATATAAACCATACCAGTCATCTACATCCCTATAAATAACGTCAGTATCTGAAGATATCTTAACTGTCTGCACCCTGCTTCATTAGATGCTTTTAAATATTTGTCTTCTGTGTCCAATCCATAAACATTCTTATCAATGGCCAAGCAGTCCTGAGCCCTTCCCTTCCCTGGGGTAACACTTTTCCCTTATTCTCACAAAATAATGCTAAGATGCATCTTCTACCTGTTTTTTAGCTTCTAAGCCTTTCAACTAATTTCTAAATACCTTTATATCCAGAAGACAAATGAAGTATAAATCCATTAAAAATAACTACTTATAAACTACTGGTTCTTACACCTTTCTTTCTTCTCACAAGTGGCAATGAGTAAGAATTTCACTCCTACAGGCCTACAGATACGTCCAGGATGGCCCCTAACGTTCCTGAGGGGTTTATGCCAGAAGTGTGCTGACGCTGTAGTTACGTGTACACAACCTGCAATCTTGGTTTTTACCGGCAATAAAGATGTGTTACGGATCGGGGCGTTGACAGTTAAGCTGTGATGCACAGCTACCAGTTTTATTCATCTGATAGCTGCAATTCCAGTGTTGAGAACCAAAAGCTCAAAAAAAAAAAAAAAAAAAAGAAACCCTACACCAAAATATAGTTAAAAATACAATTATACTGACATACACAAAATTACAGGCATGAAAATAACGTAATCCATGGACTCAGATAACAATGAAAAGTGGATTATATTGACTTTAATCACAGAAACACGCAACCCCAGCAACTTATAAAAGGATTAAGCAAAAATAGCTCATAATACAGAAGAGTAAAATTCTAATTGAACACTGAAATAGGTAGCTTATGCTTATTAGCATTGACGATGCAATTCAACACAACTGCGTTTCCATACCAGAGATCCATTTGTCACTATTACCACTACCACCTGGAAGCCGTGCTACTTGCCTCCCCCTCTCCCCACCCCCCCCAAAAAAATGCTTCACTATTTAGGGGAGGGGGTATTTCCCAACTGAATATTTTTAAATGGTTTGTTTTCATCACTATTGTGTGGAAATGCTATTATGAATTTTCATTCAAACTCTTGGCTCACTTTTTTTTTTTTTTTAAAGTATAAATTGTGTCTAACAAGAAACACACCAGGGATCTCTTCAATCCCCAAAGGCACTTTCTTAAAAGGAGAGAGAACAAAGGAGAAAACCTCCCAGCATGTGCTTTCCAAACCAGCTTCTTAGGACAGTATCAAGAATGACAATACTAGAACATAAGCTTTTCTTTTTCATTCTTTGATCCATGTATAATTGAATTGATTATTGCAAACTGTGTAATGATTTCCAAAAGACTTGAGTAGAAGGCAAAGATCACAACAATCTAATAACCAATTTAAAGAGATGTAAGAAATATTGAAGGAAAGATTTAATCACTCAAGTATACTCCTTCCAATTAGAAAGGGCTTTAAATAGCTTACCTTGAGATAAATTAGAGTCTGTATGCAATTATACAGGAATAGTAATTAAGATCAGGAAAATTCACATATGCCTCAGCCTATAGAGCCAGGCAGATAATCCAGGGAAGAACAGACTTTTCAGTTACCTTGTTTCATCAACAGAAATGGAAACACACTGGTTCAATTTCTCCAAACCTTCAAGAGTACCAGAGAATTCAGTAACCTTGCGAGTCTGGGATCTGCAAAGTATGTTTGATCTTATCTGGTTATTTTTTTTTCCGAACAGGACAAACATTCTCAAATGGGGCAAGAGACTGAAATACTCTGGCTTGTGATAAGAAAATACATTACAGGAAATGCTATTTCATGATTTAGATCTCTGTGAAAAATTATGGCAAGTAAGAAAATGATCACTGTTTTTCTGGAGGAAGCAAGATCTTTAATTTTGCTTTGTGTGTTTGACAATACTCCTCGTCCCATCACACTCCCCGATTTACACGTATGTACATTACCCACATGCACCCCCACGATTCTTTACACAGGACGGCAAGAAAGTTTTAGAAATTTGACTAAGTTTTTCTGACAAACTTTATCTGGCAAGACAAATGAGTTACTGCACAACCATCACATTTGATTTTAGTTTTTAAAGGTCACTCATTCTGAAATCAATGCCATTTGCTAACTGATCAGAGGAGAAACATGAAAAGACTTTACCTAAGAAAATTAAAATAACGAAAGGAATTCACTGCTCATTCTTCAAATAGCAGTGTCTTAATCGCAGACCCTCCCTTAGTTACGGCTCCTTTCAACTCTCAAAAAAAGAAAGAATTTAAAAGCACGTTTTCTGGGGATGTACTCCCGCTTAAAAATACCCACTGCACCCAAGTACAACAGAACGGCTTTCCATTACCCACATTTTTCCAAGGAGCACTCACCTCGTCTAGTACCGAATAACCAAGCTGCATTTCTTTTGAAAAAACGGTATGTGACAGCTACAACTCTAAGCAGAGATTTTATGCCCACTTGTCTTTCCCTCTCCTTGCTGACGGAGGGGCCACACCCACACACCTCTTTTTCTTTGTACAGTTTAAAAAAAAAAAGTATAGAAGTCTTCAAAATAACTATTTTTTTTCTTATGTAAACTGCCAAGCCCCCATAGCTATTGAAAAAAAAAAAAAAAAAACCCAACCAACTTTTCACAGAATGCAGCGCTACCGTCCTACAGTCCCAGCATTCACGTACCACTACGTATTCTGAGCAACAAAGGGAAATTGAAAATAAACTAGTCAGTTTGACATTTACCCTTCAGATCCCTGAGGCAGCAACAGTACTTTAAAAAAATAAATAAATAAATCATAATTTCTCTCTCCTGGTTCTCAAGAAGCAGGTTTCAGGAAGAGATGAATAAAGAAGTCCAGGATGACAAGCAAACACAAACACCCTTCTATGAAAGCTCCACCTGTAAAGCTGCAGAGAAGGGGAAAAGCTGGGCCTGGACGTGACGCTGGTGCAGACCGAGGGAGCTCCAACACGTGTGTCCGTACCCAGAGCCCCCGCAGGCTCGGCCACGGACCCGAGGCTTCAGGTTTCAAAGCTCCTAAGATCAATAAATTGTCTATTTTCATAATAAAATCACGCCTTTCGGCACTGTCCTTCACCACCACCTTAACATACATCGGGGAAAAAACCACCCTTTATTCCCTAGCTCTTGCCTATTTTCACTCTGTTTCAGTCTGTCTTGTTTATAAAAGCATCACATAAACTCAAAACGGCTACTGTGCACCAAAAACTCTTCAAAAGTCAATTACCACAACACACCACTCCACTTGCCACAGTAAGATTAACAAAAGTTCAACACCGGAATCACATCTTGACCCTTTATCTCATTATGTAGGAAGCACAATTCAGGAGGGAAAAAAAAAAAAAAAAAGTCTTGGGGGCAACTAAGCCCAAGCAATAAACTCTGCAAGATACCCAAAAAAACAAACCCCAAAGAACAGCAGAGGATTTAAAGGAGGCTCTATTTGTCCTGACCTGGCAGGCACGGACCCCAAAAAGTTGGAACACGCGCAAGATTTTATACTTCTTTACATCCTGACAGCTCTTTAAGCATCTAAAAACGAAAGCACAAGAAACCTTTGATACACAGAAAACTGAGACCTTCTGAAACTCTAGAGAAAGACAAAATATTTTCCTAGACATACTTTACATATTCCGTAGTTTATGTTACGCATTTAATATACTTCTGATTTGCGTCTTTCACTGTATTAACTTTCAAGTACGGAGCAGAAGCCCTCCTGGCAAATAACGACCCTGTGACAACTGCAGTGCAATTCTCAAACTTTTAAACACGCTGTCGGGCGTGCGAGGCAGAGTTCTCCCACACGCACACCTTGTCAAAGCAATTGGAAAGATTTTTTTGGGTCTTTTTGGTTGGATTTTTTAATTTTTATTTTTTTTTGGGGGGGGGTGGGGTGGGGGAGCACAATGTGGATTCCCCAACACCCAATATTCCACCACGATTATTCCTCAAAAATACCTGACGCCGGTATGCGGTGCGAACTCTCCTCCACCCCCAGCGGGGTCCCCTCTAAGTGTCCGTTCCCGTCCCCCTCCCGCCGCAGCCCGGCGGGACACCCCCGGCCCGGCTTCACCCCCTCGGGGAGCCCTGACCCCGCTCCAGGCTGCTCCGCAGCACCCGGCTTCGGTGCGTTTCGCGGGATGACAGGGACAACCGCGACCTTAACATCGCCCAACTCCTCCACATCTCTCTGTGACGTCCTTTATTTACCGGGAAGCCGGGAGGAGGCAAACGGGGCTCCCCCGCCGGTCCCCCCCCCCACAACACACACCCCCGTCCGCCGGGCGGGGAGGGCGCTCGTTAGGAGCCGGCCGCCTGTCAACGGCGGGCAGAGCCGTTCCTCAGGGCTCCCTCCCCGCCCGCCGCCGCTGCTCGGAGTCCCCTGGAAACTTTGCGGGGAGCCCGGGGAACGGTCGTGTCCCCCCCTCCCCGCCTCGGGGGTGGCCGAACGGCGCTGCCCAACGCCAGCAACTCCCGGGGGCTCCCCCGGCCGCCGCCGCCGCCCTCGCTCCCACGACGGCCCGGCCCGAGTCCAACCGCCCCCTCCGCCGGCGCCGAGGGGAGCCCGCCCCGCTGCCGCCCCCCGCGGGCACGGGGGGCTGCCCGGCGGAGAGCCGTGGGGCGAGGGGAGGACAGCTCCGCTCCCCGCCCCGTCCCTCAGCCCCCGCTGCCGGCGGGGCGCCGCCGCCGCAGCCAGCCCGGCGAGGCAGCGCCGCGGAAGCGCCGCGAGGGGCCGGCAGCGGCTCGGTTCGCCCCCGGCGCCGGGGGGAAACACAGCCCGGGCGGCCCCGAGAGCGGCAGCGAGGGGCATCGCGAAGGGAATTGAAGCTGCGCTTTACCTTTAGTTCCGCACTGTCCGCCATCTTGCAACTCCGGGCGCAGGCGCAGTGAACCCCGCCGGGACACCGCCCCCCCGCCGCCCCCCCGCCGGCACGCAGCGCGCAGCGTTTGAATCGCGGCGCCATTTTGTCTCTCCTCTGCGCTCCGCCGGGCGGGGGGTCTCCGGAGGGGAGCGGCCCGTAGGATCCTTCCCCCGGACTGCGGGGAGCCCCAGATCTTCGGCGGGGGGTCTCCGGTCCAGCTCGGGGGGTAGCGCGTCGCTGGAAAGTTTCCTTCTGACGGCGTAGCCCCCTCGGTGCCGCCTCCCCCACTCCTCAGGCCGTGAGGGGAACGGGGCGCTGAGGGGAGAGCGGGCAGCGCTGAGGGGGCCCGCGCCCCGGCTCTCCTCAGCCGCGCCGGCCAGAGACCCCGGGGTGCCGGAGGCCTTCTCGAATAGGATCACCAGAGGGAAGAGGTGGCTACGCATTCCAAGTTGATTCAATTTTGTAACTCTGAAAACTGAAAATCTGCAGCTTTAAGTGTTTTAGGAGTGAAGCAGCGCGGGACTAGGCTGGGGTGCCCCGGCGGGCGCCCGAGTGCTCCCGGCGGGGCGGGGCGGGCCGGGCTCCACTGCCGCCGGAGCCGAGGGTGGGTGCCCGGCGCCGGCCGGGCCGCAGCCGGTGGTACGGCGGGTGCAGGACGAGTTGCCATCAGCCGGATCCCCCTTCGTACCGACGATGGGTTGTACTGGCTGCAGGGGAAGTTCGGGGAACCAACATGAGGTTGCCCGGGTTTGCCTCCTGCTTCGGAAAAGCCATACAAGTGTTTTTAGGAGAGCCCACAGAATCAGGGCAGAGCTTTCAGATCTAAACTTGCCTGGGTTGTATCATTTTTGAGTAAAATGTGGGTTCTTAGATAATGCAGAGAGGAGAAATACACGCCAAAAATGGTACCTGGCAAGATGACTACATCAGTTGTGAAGTTGATCAGCTTAAATACTAGTATTAAATCACACACCTTGGCTTGATTCAGCTTCCTTTTACCCACCTGTCACACTATAATTACAAATTGCCATGACACTTTCTCCACTTGGCCTTTAACTTAGAGCAAGGGATGGAAAAATATTGTTGACCACAGCCAGTATTGTACACCCTTTTAAGTGGGAGATGCAAAATTTGCTATTTTTCCATAGCTGCTATAAAATTCATCATCATACGTTCAGAAAGCACTTATCTGCAGTGCAAGACAGAAAAAAAAAAAAAAAAAAGCATTAATGTCTCCACTCTACAGATTAAAGAAAGCATGCTTGAGGCCACACAGGGAATCGGCGGTAAAGAGATTACCACTCATGATTATTACTGAATTATAATTTATGTCTCCCATATGACCTGAATAGTTAGCCACAATTTAAAATTAGGTAGTTTCCATTGAGGGAAGATTGTGATAGTGCTATTGAATATCTTCTAGTAAGTAGCTTTTTGATGCCGTCCTGCTTATGGGTAAGAATATATATAAGGTCCCGATTCTCTGAATCTTTCCAAAGATTCACGTCTCTTTCCAAATATTTCATTTCAAAGCATTTTACCCAAAAACATTCCCCAGCTTGGTCTCGAGACCAGACTGACAGAAAACCCAGGTGTGTCTTCTGCCTCCTCTTTCTTCTCCAGGTCATGCTTAGGGCCCATTCCCATCACGGGTATGAGAAGTGTCCACTGTTCTCACTGATTTCTTTTGCAGTTCTCCAAGCTCAGCGTCAGCACATCAAACGAAGCATTCGGAAAATGAGGAGCAATTAGGAAAGGACGATAAGTAATACTCCCGATACTCTGGCTTAATACTGCATGTAATGAAGACTTATCATAGTGCCTCAAATGCTGCTTTGGGGAGGGGGCAGGGCGCGAGGCAAGATACCTAAAAAAATAAAAGTCAGATGACTACCCGGTACGCCCACATGTACCATAATTAGCTGATCTATTTCAGTGGTCTGAACCAGCCCGGTTTAGAATACTTCGTTTTGAATGATTGAATATGTTTAATAATCATGATATAATAACGATCTACGAGTTTGTGTCTACTTTAAAGAATTTGGCAAAAATATCTATAATTGTATAAACTCAAATCGGTTTTTTTTTCAATTGTTTTGTTTTTTTTTTCCCCTGAAAGAGGCTTGCTGCGCAGCAAACAGTTTTTGCTCTGCTTCTTCACTTCCTACCAAATTCAGTGGGATGTGGACATGTGCTTAAGTGCTTTGCTAAATCATGGCATAACGCTATCAAACCCGACACATGGCCATAAACCACAGTGTCCTCTTTCAAAACTTGCTTTAAATAAAACAGGCTGAGAATGTCTTCAGATATGTTAAAATAAGAAAGCAAACTAAGAGGATACAGAATATTCAATTCAACGTAGTTCACCCTAAATAAGTATTTTTACAGACACAGCTAGTGCAGGCCCTTTATTTTTCAGCTTGGACTTCTGATAGTCACTTCTTTTTTTAATGCGGTATATACTTTAGTATGAAGAAGGAACTTAATGTGAAAAGCAATCTGTGCTTCTATTTTTAGCCAATTATTTACATGTAATGAAATTTTGTTCCTCTCTACTCCCGAGACTTAGATGATGGTTTCTTTGCCAAGAAAAGACTTTGTCAACGCACAGCAATTTTCAAAGGTGCTCCCAGTCGATCCAGCTCCACCGCAGCTCTGTCAGCGATGGCAACGCTCAGATCTGTCACAACTCCATCTTCCTTTGCAAAGGCCATGCCCATCAGGTACCGCAACTGGGGTGCAACCAGAGCACACCCCCAAAATAGTCTTCAGTTGTCAGTCACCTCTGTTTCTGAGCTGAAATGACAATATTTTTTCTTTTAACCTTTTTTTTTTGGGGGGGGGGGGGGACATTGGCGGGAGAGAGAAAAATAAAGATCAGGGTTTTCCTCAACCATTCAAAGTTTTGATATTTTCAGTTCCCAGTTTTCAAGAGTTCATTTCCCCCTTTTTGCCATATTGCTGCAAAATAAATGACTTCCAGAATCTACATTCCACCCCCATTTCTTCTATTTTCCTGTGCTGTAGCCTCCCCAAAAATGTCTCATGTCACATAACTCACTTGCTTAAAACCATTTCAGACATAATAACATTTTTAAAACAGATAAGCATTTTTTTCTGCTAACATGCTGTTTTCATTAGTCCAAGTCTCCAACACTTTTCCCTCTTGGTCTAATGGCCCAAACGTACTCTCTGCTCAAAAAGCATTTTTGATCCTGAATATAACTTCAAAAGTTATTTAAAGATAGATTCTTGATGACTCTGTTGCTTGATAGAAAAATGTATCCAAGTCATTAAAAAGATCTTTTATTTCTGAGATTGTTGGAGGCATAAAAAACATTTAGATGTGTCACTGAAATAGCCTTTTCTGGGGGAAAAAAAAAGGACACAGAGGTACAATTTGGTGAAAATTGTTGGATGTATGTGAAGAAAATGGAGTAGCCAGTATATCAGATAAAATAAGTCCATTTAATTCTTTATAAGCAGTACACGTGGCATTACTCAATATGCTACAGAGTAAGTTCAGCGTAGTTGAGTGACTGAGACTTGGCCGGCACATGTCTTCCCTCTAAATTCACATCCAAGTGCAATATTATGTTAAATTATGTTATATCATATTATGTTCCCATCATCTCTCAAATGTGGCCCAAAACAAGGGCTGCTACTTGCTTAGAAAAGAAAGATTCATTACATCTGTGCTGCCTGCGTTACTAAAACTTACAGAGGGGGTGTTAATCACCTGAAGTCCTGAATTAGGGAAAGATACTGGCCTATTTTGTTAATGCCACCCTTTTATATCATTAGATCTCCTGGTATAACAATGTTATTGCAATATGGAAAGTATATGTAAATGAGTTACTATAATCTTTAATTACATATGCAGCGTTACAGTGTGACACATCCCAGCTTCATTTGCGTATTTCCTGTTTTCTCAGTTCTTAAATATCAGCTCGCCTCGTTGCTGTACACATACAAGTGCAGTTTACACCGCCAAGTACTCAAAGCCTACCGTGATATAAACTCTTTCCCCATCGCAATTTTTGCAAATCTTTAACAAATTTAATTGCCATCCCTGATATTTGAATGCCCTATATATTGTATTCCCTGTCTGGAATTACTCATTCCAAGTCCAGCTCTATGTACTTTACTGCTATACAAAGCTTCGCAGCTGCAAGACAATAGTAATAGGCACAACAATTAGCCCATTCTTTAAAACTATTTGCTTAGCCTTTCCTGCTCCAGTATCAATGGATGAGATGTGCTCGCTCGGAGCACTCAGCTAATGTTCTTAAGGCCTGTCCTTCATAATTAAGCTATTCTATATTTGGACTGTGTCAAATGAAGTTATCAGTCGTGGCAAATGGAGGCTATGTTTTAAGGTGAGGGTGAAGAGAATGGGGTCTCCCCTGGGCCTCAGCCTTGCCCCATGAGTTTGATGTCGTAGGAGACTGCTTTCTGCATCGAAATGAGGCTTTTGTGGTACAGACAGGCCAAGCTAAAAGGTAAAAGCATCCTACTGGCCTTGCAGCATTTAGTTTAACTTACCTAAAATTAACTTCTGTAACTTTTATTGCAGGAAAACTGCCACCCTTGAACGCATCTAGTTTTGTAAGTACCTTTGTTCACTTTTCTCTGGGATTTTATTTGAATTGGTATCTTTTTTTAAAATAGAATTTAACCCAGAATAGTTTTTTCTCTAAGAAATGGTCGTTCCTGAGATATCCATCTACACTTGTAAAAGCATTTCCTTTGGCTGAGTTGAATCCAGATTTTTGTCAACAAAATTCCACTTTGCTGAATCACGATTGGGATTTTTTGTCATTAGCACCCATTTGCATAATGTGTGGATGAAGAACAAGAAGGAGGAATAAAAAGCAACTGCAAGAGGCCATCGCTGATCCATGGTGAGCTGTGAAGTACACGACTCCGACTCCGTACCAAAGCCAAGTAGTACCTAGAGGGTCAGATGGTTCTGAGGCTTGAAATTAGCCAAGAACTATTCAAATGCAAGGACAGAAAATGACAGAAAGCTACATCTATCAAAATATCTTCTGAGAGGTGGGGCAGACTTTTAATTAAGCTGTACAGATTTACAGCATCAACAAAAACAGGTTTTAACTGCGAGAAACTTTTTCATTCCAATTAAAAGTGATTTTATGTAAGACTGAAAGGTCCCAGTGCTTAAGAAGTTACTTTCTACAGATACTAAATAATTCCTAATAAGCGAAGTTCTATGGCAAATAAATAAATAAATCAAGGTGCTAAATTTTCCCAAACTTTGATTGAGAGTAAGTCCTTGTTATGATGTTACATGTTACTCCCCCTCTTCCTTCCGTCACACAGTATGTGTAAAATACTGACATTTTCATACAATCCTAAGTTATAATAATTTTGCACAGGACATCAGTCACATACAGTAATTTAGAAAAATGCAGAGACCTGTTACAATATGAGTCTCTTTACTCCTCCCTGTCCTACAACTTCCATTATGGACCACACATGGAAGTAATGTAGCCAGGATAGGAGTGGATTACACTCGTCTTCTCCAGTTCTTTAGCTCTCATCTTGCCTAATGTGGTTCATAGTAGGGGTGGATAAAATCCTAAATAAAATGCCAGCAGCTAGGCTATGCCTGCTGGTGCAGAGACGGTATCTGGTATAAAGTACTCACATCTTTATTTTTTACCTAATCACTATTTCTAAAGAATCGCTTTAGTCATGGGAACGCTGCAAATAAACCTGAGTTCCAGTGGCGAGTAGAGTTCATTTCAGATGGCTCATATGAAAACAACAGAGCTAATTATACTGTAGTAATTACCTGAAAATTATATGTATGTTGTTTTTCCACCAGTCAATACAGCTATTTTTGAACTTTGCATTGTTCTCATGGATTGCTGGAGTCATGCTGTCTCGAAATGGTCTTCTCCTCTCACCATTAACTTGGCCTCTGGTTTGGGGAGAGTGTTTTAGAAGTTTCAGCTGTAGTGTGTGCTATTTAGCTCAGAACTTTTTGTGGTCGCTTGCACTCTCCACCACTGTCTGCATCTGAGAAAACGTTTGCATTTTAATAGTCTTTGAATATGGATTATAAAATTCTGACTCTACAATAGGACTCTAAAACAGCATCCAATTAAGATTTACTCTTGCACATGAAAAGATATTGAAAATTCACCCTAGTCCACTCAGGACAATAGCTGTGATAATTCTGATTTTGAAGAGTTTTGTTTCCTCGCCTGTCCTGGGTGTGGCATGTTATCATTGTCTGTTTTTTTTTTTTTTTTTTTTTTGGTTTAAGAGCTACCAACAGAAGCACCTGAGGAAGGCAGGGAAACGCCGCACAGGTGAGTGTAACAGCCCACTCCCAAGAAGGGAATGCTGTCGAGCAGCAAGGACCGGAGAATGGGAGTCAGGAATTTTTGGATTGCTGCCATATTACCGATTTTGACCAAGTCATGGGGTAAAATGCACTCGGAATGACTCCTTTATGAAATGGGGATGATGATAATAGGTATCTCCCTGGACTGTAGAGAGGAAATTAATTAACATTTGGAAAGTACTTTGAGATTCTTGATGTAAGATGATGGAGCTGGAATGCTGGGAACATTAAAATAAGTTGGAATAATCTTAATATTTATTGCATACAGTGCTTTCATCTTCAAAGCTCTTTACTAACATCAATGAATTAACAAAAAAAATATTAATAAAGATCATATTTGCCCATAAAATTATTCTCCCAAAGCATATATAAATAGATCTGCCTCCAGTTAAAAAAATAACATTAAAAGAAAGTTTAAGCGCCAACTCGGTATCATGCACTAAATCCCTAGTGGTGCTGTCCATAGCAAACCTACTTTGAACTATGAATTATTAGTTTATTCTTTTAATGAGGCTAATTGGACCCTAAGCCTAATCCGGCAGCACTGAAGTCACTGGGAGGGTATCACCGACTACCAGGGGCAACAAATCCAGACTGCAAAGGAAGAGCAGTGGTTAGAAAACACCTCAGCTGTGCCAGGCTGCAGTGAGCAGGAGCAGGCACTTCGCTCCGCAGGAGGAAATTTAATTTGTATTTAAGTACAGTTTGTTGTGTCTTTGGAATAAGCTACAGGGAGCTGAGAAACGCACTGTACCACCAGGAGAGATAACCAGCAGCCCCAGATATTTCTCAGTCAATGTATAGAATTCAGGGCTTCCCAGACTAAACTATTCAAATGCTGCTTGCAAGGAATTGCCTCCCTTTTTTTAAATTATTTTTTAAAGTATATTCTTACTGGCACAGACATAGCTATCAACATCATCACTGGGAAGCACAGCCCGGCAATTTACTGAAAACCAGTAAATGAGACAGTCCTTCCAACTGCATTATCTCCATTGATTTCAAACCAGCGCTCAAGGAACAGCAAGGGACCTTTCCCTTTGTGTTTCATTTTCCAGTCACCTTCCCCGTTGCAGCCTCTTCAGCTTTAAAGATAAATAAAACCAGAGAAAAAGCATTCTGTTGTTAATTCTCCCCCACCCCCTGTTTAGTTTGAATTAAACGCCTTTCCATAGGTCTCCTCCGCTACAGCAAATGCAGAGAGTCGCTGGCTCTCTCTGCGATGATGGACTCGGATACATTCCAGAACATAATGGGCTCTAATAGATTTTTTTCAAAATCTATGGTGCACTTCATAGACTCTGGAGGTCATTTTAGGCAGCCCATCAATGTTCAATATAAATATTTCTGTTCAGCGTGTTCTCTGCACACCGATCAGAAATATCCACTCGCCAGATGTGCGTGCCACAAACCCAAAGCCGTTCTCTATTTTCTCCAGACTTAGTGTGAAAAAAACCCCACATTATCTGTGAAGTGTTTTGTAGCCCAGCCTCGTCAGGACTGTTGCTGTTTCTTCAGAGTTGGCTGAAGGCTTTACAAAGTTATTCGCAGATTAAACTGTCCCAGTTAATCTGCTACACGACGACGTTCAGGCAGGGCTTCAAATATGTTTGGTTTTGGATAGAAATCAAATGTTACCTTTGGGAAATATGCTTATTATTAGCATTAGCCATAGCTCCTGGTTTATTTCCAGTAACTTTGTTGAATTATAGGGGGTTTTGTTACTGGGTTTTCTTTGTGTCCTGTATTTATGTATTGTGGCTGGACAGACACTATTTTATAGCATTTACGGTTTCTAGTGCCCCCAGTGCTATCAGAGATATTTGCAAACATTAATTATTCTGCGTAATGCCTAACACGTGGCGAGGATCCAGTTAAGAGCGTGTCACCTCTGTGCTGTGGTCTCACGAGGGTGGCACATGTAGGCGCAGGTAGCATTTTGTAGGCTAGAAAAAACCCAAACCACGCGAGCAGGAGGCAGTATTTGTATTAACAAATATGCCGTAGCTGCAGAAAGCTTTTTAACGACAGGCGAGACTGACATCCAGACAAACAGCCAAGGTCTTTTTCTCACCATGTGATCTTTTCATAATCCTCCATTTCTCTCCTAGATCAACAGGTTCCTCTTTATTTGTCATTGTCAGCTCTTAGCACAAAGAGCCTTTTGTCTGTAGCTCTGACCCAAACACACAAGACTTTTTTTTTTTTTATTTTTTTTGGGCCGTTCTTGGCCATATGCTTTCAAATGGACTGATGGGTTTCCAAGCTATAAAGCAGAACCTTGACCCCAGAAGGGGAGATGGTTGTGTGACAGCATCTCTCTGTTTTGACATCATAATTTATCCCCGCTGCAGCCCTACTGGCGGCAGGAGTTCACGAGTAGACGGCGCAACCCAGCAAAAATACTTGAACCTGATCCGCTCTACAGCTCCTGCTATGGATACCGACACTGGAATCACAGCGGCGACAGCTCCTGACGCCCAGGAAGGGCTTCCCTCAGCACAGGCAAGACGCACGCCAGTCAATAGCTGCCTCTTTACGTCCTCTTCTACTTCATTATCGCTGCTGTGATGAAGCTATCACACCTTCTTTGTAAGGCAGCACATGCCGCAGCAGAAACCACACCAGCCGTCAAGCCCAGAGGATTCCTGCCATGGCTTCCTTGTGCTCTGCTGTGTCAAGTCCCGTTACGAATGCATTGCTGCATCCAGGGATGTTACTCCAAAAATGTGTTGCCAAGGGATAAGCTGACAGACAGCAAGAAAAAGTTATCTGCCCTGTTTTCTCAATTTGCTGGACTACACCACCACATCGCACTCAGCCTGCCTAAGAAAGGTGCAAAAAGCTACCGATGGCGCCTATGAACCTTGCTGGTAATATTCTGCAGTTGAACACAGTATGAAAAGAGTTCATACCCTTTAACTGGCACTTGTTCTGGACTATCACAGAAAACCTTTTGTTTTCCAGTGGAAATAACATCAGAGCTAAATTCCAACCTGTGTCTTTCAGGGTGTGCCTTTGCCACATCACATAATATGGTTTTATTCAAGGTAAACCTATCCTGGAGCTTCAAGGGTGGCTTCCCAAGAGACAAGGTGGGCTGCTGAAGAGAAGAGGAATCTGCCTTTCTGATTTTTTTTTTTTTCCTCATTTCACTTCTTTCACCAAAGATTTGCATTTGATGAATCTGTCTTCCAGAGAGCAGGGGGGGGTGTGACCCGTTTCTTCTTGGGAGCCACTTTCCCATGTATTTAACAGAGCTTGTGGGATTTTGAAAGAGGAGCCTCCCCATTTGCTGGTGCTCCAGATGAGGGAGGAGAAGGAAAAGAGCTTCTTATCTCCCCATTCATCCCTTATCTGTGCCTGCCAGCTGGGGAGGAGGGACAACTCTTCGGGGAAGCAAGCGCAAAGCCTTCACGCATGTAAAAGACGGGGGGGGGGGGGAAACCTGCACGAAGAAGCACCTCTTTTGTTATAAAGTGCTCCAGAGCCAGGGTTGAGGGGGGAAGAGAGCAAAAAGACACGGCCTAGAGCTGCCGTCACCTGCACAGTCATCGTCAACAAGTCCTGCAAGCACAAAAGCCCACCAACGTGGTTTTAAGTGATATATCAGCACCCAAACACACACACGGACCAACCGATATTGGCAGCGTTTCTCACTGGAGTCCGGCCTGGGAGAGTCAAGCCCAAGAGAAACAGCATTGCACCAAGCGCTGTCTGGTGTATGGAACCAACAAAGACCAGCCTGTGCTCAGCCGTCCTCAGCCGGGCAGAACCGAGCATCGTTAGACACCGCTAACCATCCTTAACGAACAGCATCCCCCCCCCAATTCAGGCTTCAACATCGCAATGCGTGTTACTTAGGGGCAGCGTGAGCCAAGGTCACTCAAGATAGAGCCACCATTTCCAAGTTAAAAAAACAAACAAACAAGTCTTCCATGATTTGTAATATATTTAAAAAAAAAAAAAAATTCAGCTAGAAACGCAATGACAGAATTTCTTTCAGAACCTCCGTTACATGAAAATGAACACTAAAGCTTTTAATTTACCTAAGATTTCTCTCTGAAGGAAAAGACGTACAATTTGTTCAGGACTAGTTGACAGATGGGGAAATTAAGTCTTCCCTTATTGCTCCATTTGCTGGATGCGAAAATACTTAATGCTTACTGAGGGCTTGGAGGATGGGAAGAGCTACAGGAATATTGGCTCTCCGGACAGAGATGAGAGAGAACTGTCAGGGTCTGCTCCTGGAAGATGCTCCGTGCTTTCGGCTAGTCCAGAAATCACTCTTTTCCTCAGCAATCCTCAGTGATTTTCCTGTGGTAACGCAAAGGAATAAATGGAGGAATTTAGTACTAGACCTAAAAAGCGGAGTTGCACAAGATCGTTTCAGTTTCACATCTCCACCCAGCAAACTCTTTCAAAACAGTAAGTTCTCTCTTTCAGTTGAAATTTTCTTTTTTTTTTTTTTTAAAAAAATAAATTGGAAGCCTTTAACTGAAAGGTCTTTCTTTTCTCTACTACTAATAATAGGCTATTAATACTATTTTTCCCTTTTTCACTGAAGATGCCCTGCAGTTTTCTTCCATCTTCCAAACTCTTTAAAATGATACCAAGAACTAATTGGCACCTCTTAGCCAAACCGCTCAGAAACGACTGAGCGGTCGGTCCCGCGCTCACATCTGGGCTCTCTCAAATGATGAATAATTAATTAATAGGGCATTATGGAGCAGACTTGAGGCCAAACTCAGTTCTGGGAAGCGCGGTTATAACGGAGCTGTCGTACCAGGGATGGCCCCGTATGCCAAGTGGGGCCTGAGCTGATGTAGAAACCGACTGTGTAACAGGCTAGTAGCCAGAAAGGGGATTAAAAAGAAAACAAACAATGCCCAGCAATATCCGATTTCTTCTTCCATGCACAGCAGCAGCACAGCGCTGCCGCACGGTTTGAAGATCTCGCAATTTAAAGCTCTGGGTCTGGTTTTAGGTGCTCTGAGCTGCGGATTGCCCGTGTTCAGGACACCCTGTACCACAAGAAACAGCAGTAAATTGTCAGCGTTTAATCGGAGCCCGTTCCTCTTTATCAGCCCGGTGGAGTTACAGAGCGTTTGCTCCTGGGCGGATTCTGCTCCAATTGCAGCCTGTGAGCGGCGAAGCCTGTTATCAGCGACGCAGCTCCACAAAAAGTACGGGAAAAGCCACATTCCTGGTGCCCGAGACCTCTCACTGCAAACCCACCTCTCACGTGGAAGACTCGGGATGGTGAAAGGTTGGGGGGTACGGCCAGGCCCCCACCTGGTTATTCCCTTGCAGAAGACCTCGTGCATTTGCAGCTCATCTCGGGCATCCCTTTGGGTTTTGCTGGTCCTGGAAAGACAAGTGCGTGCTCCGTTGTTAAATCGGGATGCTGGGTTTCCATCGTTCCTTCAGGACACGTCTCAGGGCCACACCTTTCTTGCCTGGCTTACAAGAAAAGTCTCGCTGAAGGTCGCAGGAGTCACACAAGAAGGGTTTAACCCTCCGTCTCCTCCCACACCTTTGCTGCTCTGCCCTGGAGTTGATTTCTTTAGGAAAAACCCCGTTTGCACTTTTAGCCTTTTTACTGCTCTTTCAAATATTTCTTTGCCTGTGGACATTTTTGGGGGGGGGAGAAAAAAAAAAAATATCCCAATTTAAAGCAAGCCCATTGTTTTCACTGAACCGAACTACAGAAAGATTTCAGAACGTGGTTGTGATTTGCCACATCTGTTATTTTTATGCATTGTTTTTGTGCCAAGAGTTTCATAAAAGGTGTTATATAACCGCATCGTATCACATAATTCAACATGTTTCCACAATTAGGAGCCCATGTGAGCGTTTAAGCAACGGTCTTGCCCAGGGTTTTTATGGTTCTGTACATCTTTCAGCCCAGCCAGGCTGAGATACAAAGGTGAGCTGTGACTGTGTGTTCCTCCTTTCTCCTGCAGACCCCGCTGTCCTTTTCTGATGGCCAAGTTCCTCCAGGATCCCATCCCCGCTGCCTGGGTCACTGCTGCATTTGCATTTCAAAAAAAGTAAACACATATCGCTTGAATCCTGTGCGCTGTGTGACAGAACAAGCAGAGATTTATCCCGCAGTTACGTGTAACTGGATCATCACTCTTCAAGACACTAATAGGTTCATTGTTTCCCAAATATTGCAACATGAGCATTTATCACATGAAAAGAAAAATACATTTGCAGTGAAAGCTACTGACGGACAGTTGGATCTAAGACGGGAAAAACAATGGGAGAAAACAATTTAAGTGATTGAATATAAAACTGCTTTTGCTGTTCACTTGACAAGCGGGTCTCTTACAAAACTCAGCGCTGATCTCCAGATGACTCACACAAACCCCGCCAGTCCTCGTAACCCTCCAGGGGACAGCCCCACATTTCTGAAGTGTCCCTCCTGTAAATACGCTGTATTATTGGGGGGGGGTGGGAAGTGGGACCACGCATGGACAGTCACCACCGATCGCACCTCTATGGTGTCCTAACACCTCCCACTGCCGGCAAGAGATCCAAGGGAACCACAGCATCTTCTACAAAGACCACTTGTGGACTGATTTTGGAGGATCTCAGAGGGGTTTGCAGACATGGGATGCCACCCAGGCAGGCGGGGTTCACCCACTGCCCCTCTGGGTGCCCACTCAAGCAAGGTGGCTTCAGCTTCATTGCCCCTTTTCTCCACTACCTTCCCCAGTTAAAAAAAAAAAAAAAAATTAATGGTTAGCCATGAAATCAATCCAGAAATACAGAATCAGAGAATCGTTTAGGCGGTCAGAAAAAGACCTTTAAGATCATCAAGTGCCTACAAGTCTGTGAAGAGAGGTACCATTTCTGGAAGAATCCCCCAAAGGGGACTCTTCCACCTGTAAGCAGGGACCAGAAGTTTGGGTCTGATGGAGCTTTGTCGTGGAAGGGATGGGCTTATTAGGACATTCTCCACAGTTTTGCCATAGGTGAACCACTAAGAAGTTTGGAAATTTCCAGCCTGGCACTGCTTTAAATGCAAAGCTCCGTCCTGTTCTCTTGGGTCAGATATTCTGCATGCAGTTTCTAATTTGGACCACAGCTCTGGAAAACTTGATTAGAGCTGTGAAAACGGAATTTTTATTGGGGAGAACTGAGCTCCTGCCAAGGTTTATTTTTCAAGGGAGTAGGACCTAATCCTAGAAGTAGTTCCAGGGCTGTGCTATTCTGGATGCCCTTGCAATGGTTTATGGCAATTATGCAGCCAAACCTGGGCTGACTGGTAATGTTTGCTTTGGAAAAGTTGCTACAGATGGCAAGAAACTGCAACTGGACTTCTCAGCCTGGTGCAGGCATCACTGAAAATGCATTTTTCTCTAAGTTGCTTTTTAAAATTTTTTTCTCTCTCTCTCTTTTTTCCCCCCTTCGTTTTTATACAATTAATATGTTCACAAATCCGTCCTACCTAAAAACAACTAAGCATTTAAAGGCACACAGAGAATAGAGAGTAACGTATCTGTGTTCAGACAGAAGCTGTTAGCTGTGATCAGCAGATAGTCAAATCTTCCTGCCAGCTTTCAGAGCTTGAATTTCTGCAAAACCCAATATGAAACCCCCTCTTTGGGTGGATGCTTTTCAGGGAATAGCACATCAGCTTCCTCGAGAGAACCCACAAAGCTCATGGCGTGGAGTGACCCTCTGGAGGCAGCTTTACGTCTATACAGCGAGCAGTAACCAGGCTGAGCTGAGCCATAAATCCAGGAATGCATGGGAAAAGAGCAAATTAAAATGTGCTATACTTGGCAGGTTCCTTTGCAAGCGCAGTACTTGTGAAAGGTGACATTAACAGCCCCGGCAGCTGAAGGCTGCTCTTTCTTCCAGAGCTGGGGTAGCACCAGCGGGAGCAGCAAAGGCCTCCCAAAAAAAGTGCTCCCGTCCACTCCCAAAAGGGCTTTGCCTTGGGTGCGAGAGCTTCTGCGTCGTTGCCCACCCACGTCCTCCTCCCGCAATTCGGGATGGGCTTGGGATGAGGAACCCACCACCAAGACATGCTGGGGACGGGGACAAGCCAGCCACGGGGACCTCAAGACCTCCTTGTAGGGCACCTTGGCTGGCAACGAGCAGAGTGGGACCAGCACCCCTGCAGCTCTGCCCAATGCATCCTGCCCGCTGCTCCCTTCCTAGACTACCAATTAGCAGTAATTTAATTGCAACGTGAGAGAAGTGGCTCTGGGCAGTCAGACTGCTGGGGGGAGCCTCTCGGGGACCCATCATCCCATCCCTCCGACACACAATGGACTGGAAAACATCCCTTCTCCAGCACAGGCACTGGTCCCCTCCTCAGTTAATCCACCTGCGGCTTAATTCCTCCACGGAAAAATAGTGAGAATTAATTTGTTAGTGTCAAATTATACCTTTGGATGTGCATGTTCAACTCGTACGGACTTCAATGGAAGCCTGGCCTTCGCGCAGGCAGACGTGGACCTCTCCTGTTTGTAGCGTGCTTTGAAGCCGGGCTGGTGTTAGGAGGTGTGAAACGCTCGGGAGAGGGAAGCTCGCCCCGCTCACCGGCTCCGCCGCGGTCAGGCGGCAAAGAGAAGCGAAAACAACAGGCGCGATGCGGGAAGTCAGATCCCACAACTTCATTAAGAGTCAGAAAGGAGATCAAAGGAAAGAATTTTCAGCTTTAAAAAAAAAAAAAAAAAAAAAAGAAAAGAAATGAAAAGGCGGGGGGGAAATATGTTTTAAGTTTCCAAGAAACCCACAGAGTTCACTTTGTTACATGAAAATAAAGAAGAGATTCTGTAAGCAAGGCAGAGCTACCCTGCTGGACACCCTTCTCTCATCCACGCAGCGCAGAAAGTCTAGTTTGCCCCCAAACCTCCATCAATTTTAATTAAACCTGTACCTTCGTGCATGTGGACACTCCAGTCTGTTTCCATAGAGCTCCTTGCTGTCCTGGTCACACTTGTCCCTAATGAACACAAATTAAACCCAAAGGACACCAGCCATACGCTTCACGGCACAAACTAAACCAACCTGATTTACCACAAAACGCTTAAGATGAAGACAGGAGGAACCTCCAGCCAGGCAAGGACTAGACACACACCTTGTCCCCAGCCCCCTGAAGCCAGCCAGATCCTGAAATAGCTGGGATTTTTCCCTAAGAAAGGGCCTTTTGCGTTTTGCCAAGGTGAGGCCGAGGCAGCCAACAGCTCACAGCACATTTTGGCTGCAACTGCACGTTTCGGGTCCACTTCAGCCACCTGGACAAACAGACGCCTGTGGTGCCACACGGGCAGCACCCAAGGGACCAGCCAGCACCACTCTCAGCATCTCCAAAAGGTCACAGCAATGCCGATGGCTGGGAAAAAGCAAACATGACACCAGTTTTGGTCTGGGCGAGGAGGAGGATCCAGAGCAGTGCAGAACTGTTAGCCTCACCAGCATCACCCTGGGAGGGCGATGGAGCAAATCCTGCTGGAAAGCGTTTCCAGGAGGCTCAGATGACAGTGATTGGGAACAGCCAGCACAGGTTCCCCAGGCACAAATCCCTCCTGGATGCCCTCTGTGATGAAAGGGCTGGCTCTGTGGGCGAGGGGAAAGCAAGGGGGTTTATTTACCTTGACGTTAGCAAGGCCTTTGGCATGGCTTCCTGCAGTATCCGCATTGCAAACTGGTGAGATACCAACCGGATAAGCGGACTAGGAGGAAAATTGGCCAGACTGCCAGGCTCGAATGCTGTTTTCGGGGTGCAAAGTCCAACTTGCAGCCAGCGAGCAGTGCCATCCCTCAGGATCAATATTGTCCTTATTAGCCACCTGGATGGTGGGACAGAGCGTTGGCAGATGGCACCAAAATGGGAGGAGCAGGCAGTGCTGGGGAGGACAGGACTAATGTTTGGGGAGACTGGGGAAAGCTGGAGAAAGGATATGGACCTTGTGAAGGCAAATGCCACATCCTGCCCCTGGGATAAGCCCATGTGCCCAAGGTGGGGGGTGACCAGATGGAGAGCAGCTTAACAGGAAGGGACCTGGGGGTCCTGATGGGCCAAGATGTTTGAGGGCTGGAGGACACGATGTATGGGGAGACGTGGAGGGAGCTGTGCTCGTCCAGCCTGGAGAGGAGAAGGCAAAGGTACGGGCGGGGGGGGGTCTCGCTGCTGTCTGCAAATCCCAAATGGGAGGGTGTGGAAAAGACAGAGCCAGGCACTTCTCAGAGGGAACACAGTGAGAGGCGACAGGAAACGAGAAATTCTGAGTAAACGATAGAGAAAACCTTATTTTCGTTTTATCATGAGGGAGGTCAAGCACTAGAAGGAGAGGGAGATCATTGAGCTCCTTCAGATATTCAAGCCTCAGCTGGACACAGCCCTGAGCAACCTGGTGTAGGTGGCCCTGCTTTGAGCAGGACTGGAGCCCTCCACAGGTCCCTTCCAATCTGGATGTGACCCGTTGGTTTCCAGACCCACCCTGGGCTTGGATGGTCATTGGAAAAGGGAACGTGTTTTCCCTGTGTTTCTGCTCAGTACTCAGCTGCCCACCGTCTGAGATAACACTTAGTATAGTGATAAAACAGCACTGAAAGAGCACGCTCAAAGTGAGCTGAGTCTTACAAACTCATCTCCCACAACACGCCATGCTGGGCCAAGACCAGGCAATTCATTTTGAAAAAGAGTGATCGGGCAATTATTTTTCCCCCGTCACCAACAGCAGATAGTCCCTTGAAATCAGAGACGTATAAAAAAAGTTAACACTTTTTTAGGTGCTCGCTGGAACATTCTTTGTGCTTAACCGTTAGACTTTCCAAGCAAACGTGTCTTTTGATGATACAGTTGGTGGAACCTAAATAATCCTCAAGGAGGCACTTTTAGCTCCAGTATTAGCCTTCCTGGTGTTCACCCGACTACAGCACTGTTTCTCCGATACTATTCCGTAAATCCAGTGAGAGCCTTATGTGTTGACAGAAGGCTGTCCTCACTTCAGGACACAGCATCTTAGATTACGTGTAACGATACCGCTGGTCTGGTCCCCAGAATCAGGTCTGTGATCCCTGGTTCAGTCCAGGTTTCTCCCACCACCAGAATTTCACGGGAAGGCTGCTTCTCCCCTCTCCCCTGAGTTTTAGGGGGGGGTGTCAGCGAACCTGCGAGGGACACACGAGCCTCTCGGGACTTCTCCTCATCCATGGCACCATGCCACCCCCTGCACGGATGGGACCAACATCCACCCGTTGCTCGTTTTCTTCCCCTCAAGTCCTCCGGCAGAATATCGTGCAAGCGCCTTTGAACTCACTGACGGCCACCATCCCACGTCACAGCAGCAGCACCCGTCGCCCTAAAGCCCACCCAACAGTAAGGGCCTCTTTCCCCCTTTGCTCTCCTGCCCCCCAAAGCTGCTGCTTCAGGAGGGACAGCTTCACCACTGCAGGTCCATTTCTCGCAGAGGCGGTGGCCCGGCTCTGCCCGTTGCCCTCCCTCAGGCTCAGACTTGCTTTCCCCAGGGATAATTTTGGTAGTTTCCATGGAAGTTGCACAGAACCTCAGTTCAAAACCAAGCAAACTCCAGCGAGGAGCGCTGCGCAGAGCGGCGCTGGGAACGCCATCTCCTGGCGTCCTCTGAATCCGGCCGCGCTGCCGCCACCACAGAGACAACGTGCATCCCAGCTGACCCCGCTCCCCACAGGGCCAAGGGCAGAGGTTTGGGGCTTGAGAGACACCGATCCCGTGGGTCCCCACCACGCGTGCCGTAGCGGTGCAGTCCCACGCAGTCCCCTGCACCCACACCACCACGCAAACACCCTGCCTAAACCTGGCAGCTGATGGGTCGGGCGCTTTGCATCGCTGCTGGAGAACATCTACCAGCCCCGCGTCCACCCACGCTCTGGGGCTATCCCCTTCCTCTGAAAAAAAAAAACCAAACAAAAAAAAACCACCTCCAATTCAACCCCAATTTCAGTGCGACGGCTCGGAGCACTTCTCAAAACGAGAGGCCAGGCTCCATCCAGTCGCTGGGATTTTAACACGGGGGTGTCTCTGGCGTTTGCACGCACACACACACACACACACCCCCCCCCCAGTTAAGAGAGGACCTGCTCTGCAAAGGGGACTTTCTGCTCAGAAGCAGCACGGCAGCGAAACCCAGAGCAGACACGGCTCCATTCCTGGGAACCATCACGTCTGCTTGCCTCCAAATAAACCGCCTTGTGTACAAGAGGAAAACAGCATATGGGGAGAAGCCTTGGCAAGGCTGGAGGTCTGGTGAGCAGCTCCTTGGAGCTGCTCTGCCACTGGCCTGAAAGAACAACTCCATCAGCTACAGCAAGCAGACCTTCTGCTTCCCCCGATTCAGAATTCATCACAGGCTCAAATACAGACACTCCAGGCTTTTTCCTGCTTTAATTATTTAAAAATTCTAACTCTGGCTGTTTATTTTCAGGGGCTATTACTGCATTCAACTATTTTAAGACTGAAAAAAAAAAAAAAAATCCAGAAGAAAAAATTTGAAGCCTTTCCCTCATTTTGCCGGTGAAGTTTAATTCACTCTAATTATTTCATATTACTTAGACTATAATAGTTTCATAATTTCTAGTATATTAAGCACTTAATACGTTGTGTCATTTGAAGTCGCATATTAAATTCTGCAAAGTACATTTTAATGAGAGTTAAGTAGTGTGAAAATATTAATACAACAGAAAAGTTCATTTTTGCACCCGCCTTGGTGAGCGCCGCCGCCACCACGCACGGTGTGCCCGGGCAGGTGAGCTCCACGGAGGCAGGAGGAGCTCGTGGGCCGAGAGCCGCTCTCCGGCAGCCCGGCACGAGGAAAGGGGGAGCTGGGAACACACCGTGCCCCAGAGCCTGGTTACGAGCCCCTCGATCACCCAGGCCAAGATCAAGGCCAGGCTGGATGGGGCTTTGAGCAACCTGCTCTGGTGGGAGGTGTCCCTGCCTAGGGCAGAGGGGTTGGAACTCGATGGTCTTTAGTGTCCCTTCTGACTCTAACCATTCTATGAGTCTATGATCCATGGTTCTCCACAGGGTCACCCTGTGTCACCTCCAGCCCACAAGGTGCCAGCAATGACCCACTTGGAGAAGCACGAAGGAACGTGCAAGGAAAAAGGCCCAGCTGCTCCTCTACAAGCTCCAGAAAGGCCCAACTATTTCATTCCTGCAAGCCAGCCACCTCTCAGCTTGCAGAGCTTGACTCTACCTTTTGATACACCTCTTTCCTATCATCTCCCTCGTCTACACACCCCTTCCACGTCCCAGCAAGGTGACCCCCTTTCCCCCCGGCTTACCTGCACGAGAGATGCCACCAGCAACCCCAGCCCCGCTGCTCCTGCTCAGGGGCCACATATCACAGACATCTTCCACGGCTCACAAGGGTGCGTGTCCCCAAACAAGCCACAAGAGCCTTGCCTGATGCTCTGAGAAACGAGGAGAGCCCAAGAAAGTCAGCAGCAATTCCACCCCAAGGGTTTTGTAACCTTCTGCCCAGCCAACCATGTCCACCTGCCCCAGCTCTGGCTCAGACCGTCTCCCTCACCCACAGGTGGTGGGGGGACGCCGCTCCCGCCCCAGCACAGCTGATCCCGGTGTCAGGCACTCACTGCCCCATCCCTGCCGAGGGGGAAAACCAGGCTGAGCTGCTGAGGGGGGTGATGCCTAATAAGAACCACCAGGTTTGATGGGAGACTCGGGGGGGGGGGTGTTAGGCTGGGAGACACCTCTGGAGGCCCCTGGCCTGACCCCAGCTCGGAGCAGGGCTGCCCCTCGGCCAGGGGAGCTGCAGGGCAGACGCGACCCCCAAAGCGCTGGGAGGACGCGGCCGCGCAAGAGGAGCCCGTCCCGGGTCCAGAGCATCCCCGCGGGATGCCGCCGGATCGGGCCCGCCGGCCGTTGTGGGGCTGGGGGGGGGAGTGGGACCGGAGCACCGCGTATCTCTACCCACGGGGGGGCTGGGGGGGGAGGGAAGCGGGCTGCAGCACCGGCTGCGCCCACGCGGTGGCGGCCCAGGCCGCGGAACCGCCGCTGCTCCGCCTAATGAGAGTCCCAGAAACTAATTACGACAGATCCGCGCTGCGGAGCTCCCGGGAACGGCTCACACCGCGGCTACACCGCGGGCATCGCCGGGATGGGCAACGCTCAGACACCCCCCCACACAGCCGAGTGCGACCCCCCCGGTCCCCGGGCTGCTCCCGGCCCCCGCAGCCCCGGTGCGCGGCGCTGCGATGAGTATCCCCCCCCCCCCGCCTTCCCGGTACCGGCTCCCGCAGCCCCGGTGATGCTGCAGGACCGCGGTGCGACACGCGGCTCCCCCCGATCCCTCCCACCCCCGGACACCCCCCCCCCCACCACCACCAAGGACCCCCTCTGTGCAAAGTGCATCCCCAGCCCCGCCGAGATGTCTCCCTAAGTTAATCCTGGGTTGAAAACAAGGTATTTAGGGCTAATAGGTGTGCGAGCACCTCCCCACCCGCTCTCCGAGCTCATTAATGTAAGACTTTCATGTGTGAAACGAGCATATAAATGGGCATTAATGAGCTCCCGGCTGCGGCGAGGAGGAGGAGGGGGAAAGGGGAGCTTCGCAGGGGAGCGGGAGCCCCCCCCCCCCCGACACCCCCCCCCCCCCCGACACCCCCCCCCCCCCCACCGGCTGCGGCACCCCGTGTCGGCCCGCCCCGGGCCCGGGGCGGGCCGACACGGGGTGCCGCAGCCGGTGGGGGGGGGGGGGGGGGGCCTCGGCAGCCCTTCCCGCGACGTGCCCGTCGGGGGGGGAACGGGGACCCCCGCAACCCGGGCCAGCCCCACGCAAGCAGGCGGCTTCTTAAAGTCGTTATTTTATTAAAGAACCCAAAATCACGTACAGAGGGGTCTCATCTCCCCCGGAGTCGGGGGGGGGGGGGGGGGGGGGGGGCGAGCGTTGTTCTGCCTCCGGAGTCGCGGACCGCCCGTTAAAGTGCTGTTACATCCATGGATTTACAACGGGATGGTGAGGGAGGAGGGGGCCCGAGGCCGGGGGGGGGGGGGGGGGGGGATGTGAAGGGAGGGGAGGGGAAGGGAAGGGAGGAAATAAATATACATCATAAATAAATAAAAATCCAACAAATACTGTACCAAGAGAATCACAGTACATTTATATCCATTGCACATAGCCACTTTTGTTTCCAGTCTGGACAAGGGATGAAGAAGCGGACACACAGGGAGGGATGGGGAGAGGCGGAACGGGGGGGGGGGGCCCCGGGGGCCAGGTTTGGGGCGGGGGGGGGGGGGTGAGGAGAGGGGCCGGGTCCCCCTCCGGCCGGCCCGGGGCCGCTCCCCGCCGTATTGCCAGTCCGAGGAATAGACGGGCTCCGAGTCCTCTATCTACAAGTGTCTCCTCGTGGAAATGGCTTGTGTGGGCTCTGCCCGCATGGCTTCGGGGTCCGAGGGGGGGGAGGGGGGGGGGGGGGATGGTCCGGGGAGGAGGTGTGGGGGGGCCTCACTGGGGCAGCAGCGGCGGCTTGAAGGAGCAGTTCCCGGTGCAGTGCCGCGGGGTCAGCATTTTGCAGGAGAAGTGATGCAGCGCGTCGTGGGCCTCTGCAAAGCGACGGAGCTGTCACCCCTGGCTCCCCACCATGCGGGGGGGGGGGGGGGACGGGGTGTAGACCCCCCCCTTAGTTGTCTCTGTGTGTGTGTGTGTGTCCCCTCCGCGTCCTGCCCCGGTACCTTTCAACTTCTGCTGGATGGCGTAGCGCGCTTTCCTCTCCTGGTCCAGCTCGTTGCACAGCGTATCTGGGATGGGGGGAGAGCATCACAACGTGCCGGGGGGGGGGACACACGACACACAGCCCCATCGGGGATGCGCTGGGCCGAGGGGCACCGCTCTCGTCCGTAGCGCGGGGTGCGGAGGAGGGGGATACGGGGGGCGGGATGCGCGCAAAATCGGGAATAGCTTCCCAGGTAATTTTACGCCTCGGTTTTTAATCTAGCCCGGGTGGAAATTGCTGCGAGAGGGAAGGTTCATTCGCTCCCGTGGAACGACGTCTCGCAGCCGTTTGCGGGGCGGCTCGAAATCCCGAGACGAATGGGAGTGCACGAAAGATATCGATTTAAAAATAAAATAAAATAAAATAAAATAAAATAAAGGAAAACAAAAATAAAGGAGAGAGACAAAAAGGAGATAAAAAAATAAAAGTAATAATTGTCGGATGGGCCTCGGCCGGGCCATACCTCGGACGATCTGCAGCTGCTGCACCATCTCCTCCCGATACGCCAGCTCCCGCTTCATCTGGTCCTGGAAGTTATCTGCGGGGACGGGGGGTCAGCACCGCTCCCCGCCGGGGGACGCGCTCCCCGGGGGGGGGGGGGGGGGGATATCGGCTGTACCTTTCAGGCTCTGGAAGTCCCTCTCCAGCTTTTTCCTCAGCTCCATTTGCTCCAGGACCAGTTTTTGCAATTCGTCTGTTTAAAAATACATGGCGGGGTTGGGGGGAGCCCGCACTTTTCCATATGGAGGCGGCTCAGCGCGGCGCTAATCGCATTACGTTACATTAATCACAGGAGTTAATCACTCCTGCAGAAAACACAAATACCTCGAGCCGCGGGGAGAGGCCGGGGGGTCCCCACAGCCCCCCCCCTTTACCCCCGCAGCCCCCCGCCCCGCCGCGGGACGCGCCCCCGCCTCACCTCGGGCCAAATTTTCGATGTCCTTTTCCACCAGCTGCGTCCCGGCGACATCCATGCCGAGGCCGTCCTCTCCTGCGGGGGGGGGGTGGGGGGGTGGGAATGGAGGGGGGCAGAGCGCCGTCAGCCCCGCCGAGGGGGGCTCCGCCGACCGCGCATCGCCCCGCGGCGGAGCGCGGATCGGCGCTTACCTCTGTCGGTATTTACAGGGCTGGGATGCGAGACATTCCTTTGGTCCTGATAGGATTTTCTGGTCTCTAAATCCTCTGCCGCGGAGTGATTGTCTTCTTTATCTTGCTCTTAAAGGTAATAAACCGATTTTCAACCATAAGCAATGAAAGTATGGTCCTGATATATCCTTAATTACATAATTACGGACAAAGCCCTCGTTAAAACCTTCTTAGAGGACATCCTAATCGCTTTGCTGTTGGAAAGTAGCTTGCTGGCAGGAGCTTTGCCCCGCCGTGCCGTGTGCGGCCCCGCCACCCCATCCCCGCCGCACCGGCCCCGTCCGACGGCGGCCTCCCCGGGCCCGGGGTGGGGGGCCCGGCCCCGTCCCCCATCGGGAAACCGTTCGCGCTCGCTTTTCTCCCGAAATCCCCCAAACGAAAGCGGCGGCCCGGTTGCCCCCCCGGGGCTGAGCAGCCGGCGGGGGCGGCGCCCGGGGCCGCGCCATCGATGCGCACCGGCCTCCCGCCCCCCAGCCCCCCCCCCGGCCCGCTTTACCCTTCGCCTCGGGGGCGCACAGGTACGCGGCCGGGGCTCCCAGGGAGGCGGCGGTCTTCAGCGGCTGCAGGTGCTCCCCCCGGTCCGGCGCGTACACCTACAAAACAAGGAGTCAGGGCGGCGGCGGGGGCCCTGGGGCCCGTCCCGCGGGGACCCCCGGGGGCAGAGACAGCCCCCCCCCCCCCCGCCCGCCCCAGGCCCCGCACCTCGTAGGCGCCCCTGCTGCTGCTCCGCTCGGGGCTGCCGTCGGGCTGCTGGCCGCCCTCCTCCGCCGTCGGCTCGCACGCCTTCTCCTCGGGCCCGTCGGCCCCGGCGGGCGGCAGCGGCTCCTCGGTCCCGGCCAGCAGCCGGGGCGGCGGCGGCTCCCGTCCCTCGGGGGGGGCGGCGGCGTCCTCCTCCTCGTCCTCCGGGAAGCGGTTGGACTCCACGTCCACCTCGGGCTCCTCGGCCGTGTCCCCCCCGGGGGAAAGCGAGCGGTAGCTGGAGCTGCCCTCGCTGAGGAAGTCCGGGGAGAGGTAGCCGGGGCCGCGGGGCCCGGCGCCGCCGTACGCCTCCCGGGTGCCGTAGAGCTTGGCGATGCTCTCGGCGTCCTTCACCACCGGGCGGAAGGCGGAGAGGTAGCTGCCCTTCCTGGGCAGGGGCAGCGGGGGGAGCAGCGCCTCGTCCCCGGAGCGCTCCTCCTCGCCCGCCGCCCGCGACAGCGCGCTGGGGCAGCGCTCGCCCTCCGCCCCGGCGCCTTCCTGGGGGGTAGCGCTGCTCCTCCCGCTGCCCGACGGCTCCGAGCCCTCCAGCTCGCCGTGCCGCCCCGACAAACCCGGCGGTTCGGCCGCCGCCGCTGCCGCCGCCGCCGCCGCCGCCACCACCACGGCGGTGGCCGCCGCCTTGGCCTGGCTCTGCGCCGGGTAGGGGGGCACGGGCAGGCTACCGGCGGCCGGCCAGAAGACGGGGAAGGAGGGGTAGACGCCGCTGTCCTTGGCGGCTCCGGGCTGGTGGGGCGGCTGGGCCGGTTGGTGCGGGTGAGGGTGCGGGGGTCCCCAAAACATGCCGGGGGGCAGCGCGCCGCCCTTGCCCGCCTCGCCGCCCCCCGCGCCGCCCAGCGCGTCCTCCTGCTTTTTGGGGCAGAGTCCGAAAGCGGCGGCGGGGAAGCCGTAGGGGTGGGGGAAGAGCGGCGGCGGCAGCTTCTGCAGCATCCCGAAGCCCTTGCTGGGCACCGGGATCACCGGGTAGCTGCGCACCCCGCCCGCCCCGCCGTGCCCCCCCGCCGCCCCGCCGTGCGCCGCCGGTAGCCCCAGCGCCCCGCGATCGCCCGCCGGCTCCTGCCCGCTGCAGCGCAGGCTCTTGTGCGCCGGGGCCAGCTCGGGGCCGGCGGGCGGCGGCGGGTGCAAGGCGGCCTTGGCGGCCGGGGAACCGGCGCCGGGCCCGCCGGCGGCCGCCCCTTGCAGGGAGAAGGTCCGCTTGCGGGTGCCGCCGTTGAACATGGCCTTGACATCCTCCCAGGCGTGCGACAGCTCCTCGGTGGCCGTCTTGTCGCTGAGCTTGAGGTGGCGGCGCCAGGAGTTGAAGTTGGCGGCGTCGGGCTGGGTGTACTTGGAGTCCGGGGTGCGGTGGGAGTGGAAGATGAACTTGTTGGGGGAGAAGTACATGCTGCAGTAGCTGCACTTGATGCACTTGGCGCGGGAGCTGTTGTATCGGGCCGGGATGAAGCTGCCCCGGGAGCCCCAGGCGCACTCGTGCACCACGTCGAAGGCGAAGTTCTCGGGCAGCTTGGGCGGCTTGTGCTCGCCCAGGAAGGACTTGCAGAGCCGCTCCGCCTCCCGCTTGGTGATCATGCCGCAGCGGCGGGAGGAGATGGGCATGGCCCCGGCCCGCCGCAGGATCTCCAGCTGCACCGGCGTGCACTGCACGCAGGTGATGCCCAGGGCCACCCGCCGGTTGTGGATCTCATTGTAGCTGTAGTTCTTGAGCAGCGTGTTGGAGATCTGCGCCAGGCACAGCCGCTCCTGCCCGTCGATGACCAGGGACACGATGGGCACGCCGTACAGAGAGGTCTCACCCACTTGGTTGGGCTTGAGGGTATTGGAGCCCTGGTACGGCTGCAGCTCTTGCTTTGAATTTGGGGAGGAGCTTGCATCTCTCCCATTTCCCATCTGACTGGCGATCGCCTCCATTCCCCCCCAAAACGCCCCTGCAAAACAAAATCCGAGAAAGGCGCGGGTTAGAAACGCTCCCGGGGCCCCGCCGCCGCCGCCGCCGCGCCCGGCCCGCCGCTCCCGGACCCCCGGCTGCTCCCGCTCGGCGCTGCCGGCCCCGGCCCGGAGCACCCCCCGCCCCGGGCGCTGCCGCAGGACCCTCCCCGCCGCGGGCGGGCCGGCCGGAGGGGTCTGGCGGAGCCGTAGCGCATCCCCCGCGCCGCGGCCGCCGGTACCGAGCCCCGCCGCATCCGCCGCCGGGCGCGGACCTGCGGCCGGGAGGCCCCGGGAACCCGGCGGCTGCGGCCGCCCGGAGCAAGGGCGTCCCGGGGGCGGGGGTGTCACCCCGCCCCCCCCCCCCCCCGGCCCCGGGTCCCCAGGAGGTGCCGCGTCCCTTCCCTTTGTGCCGGCTCGCCGAGCCGTGCCGGGCCGCCCGTTGCGGCGAGCCCCGGGCGGACTCCAACGAAAGGCGCCGGAGGATGCCACCGGCGCGTCCCGCGGCGGCGGGGCCGGGGGGAGCCGAGCCCCGGGCCGGGCCGGGCGGGCCGAAACTTGCCGCTCGGTGCCCGCTGGCGGGCGGAGCGGGGCGGCGGGCGCGGCCGGCCGGGAGCCCCTTTGTCGTGTCTCCGGCAGGCGATTAGGAGCGGGCGGATTAGGGGGCCGGGGCGGGCAGGACCCGCAGCACGTAGCGGCAGAAGGGCAGCAGCGAGCCGGGCAAATTGGCTTAGCGGGCAGGGCTCACGGCGGTAAGCCGCTTCCGTGGTAATTACACGAAATAACGGGGAGCGCCTCCCGAAGACGCGCCCCGATTTCTCCCCCCCGGCGTCCCCGTCCCCTCTCCATCCGCTCCCACTTACCGCTCGGCGGAGCCCGGCTGGACGTGCAGACTCTCCTCGGGGCTAGGGGCCGCAGCCCGGCGCCGGGGCCGCCATCGGCCGGTGGGGGGATGGGGTGGGGGGGAGGGGGGCCCGTCCCCACCGAGCCCTTTTCCCGCGGGCAGCCGCCGGGGCGCGGGGCGGGCGGGCAGCGGAGCGCCCTTCACCGACGCCTCGGGGCCGCCGCCCGCCCCGCCGCCGCCGCGTCCGCCCGGGCGAGATGCAACAAGAGCGAGTGACCAGCCGCGCCACCGAGGGAGGATCCGGATCCGTACTTGGAGACGCTGCACATTGATCCGGTGACAGCTAAAATAACGGGAAGACACACCCACTTAGCACCAGCATATTTACATTAACTGCCTCCGGGACCCCGCGGCCGTCAATCACCGATGCGCTCCAGTCAATCACGGCGCGGCTTTAAGGCACGGCGGAACGGGGAGGGAGGGAGGGAGAAGGGGGGGGGGGGGGGCCGTGGGGGGCCGCCACCGAGCGGGGACCCGCCCGGGCTGCCCGAGGTAAGAGCGGGGATCAGCCCCGGGCCGCACCTGCGCGGGGCTCCGCGCCGCTCCGCGCCTCCCTCCCTCCCCCAGACCCCCCCCTCCCCGGGGATACCCACACCGCGGGAGGGGAGCGATGCTCGTTGAAAGTTTGCGTGGGGAGAGGGCGGCAACGAAAAGAGGAGCCCGGGGGGGGTGGCGGAGGTGCCCCATCGAAATCGGGGATGCGCTGCTACCGCGCACCCCCCCCCCCCGCCCTGCGCCTCACCGGGATGCGCGCTCCGCCGGCGGGGCGCGGGTGCGGGAGCGGCACCGGGGGTGAGGGTTGGGAGGGGGGGGACATCGGGGCGGCAACGAAATCGCCGGGAGGCGAGGACGGGGGGGGGCGCGCCCGTGTTTTTTCGTTCCCCACGGGGGCCCACTCCACGCCGGCAGGACCGGCGGCCACCGGAGCGGGGGGTTCCCCCCCGCTCCGGTGGCCGCCGGTCCTGCCGGCGTGGCGGGGGCCCATAGCCACGTCCCTGCCCTGGTTGGGTTCCCGCATGCAGCGCTCGTCACGGCCACGTTAATTAAACTGTAATTAATCATCGCGTCCGGCCGCGATCGGCGCAATTACACTGATCAAACAGAAGTTAATAACGGCGCGGATCGCCCCCAGCTATCACTTTTGTGTATCCCCCCCACCCCCCTCCCTTTCCCCGCCATCACCAGCGGCGCCGGGAGGATGCGGCGGAACCGGCGCGGAGCGAAACGCAGGTGCGGAGCCACCCATCTCCTCCGCGCTTCCCGGGCCGCCGCGGTTGAACCGGCCTCGCTCCTCACGGGAAAGCGGCCGCGGCTCCCCCCGGGACGTCCCGTCGTGGGGGGGAGGGTGGGGGGTGAGGAGGGACGCGGACCGGGTGTTGCTGGCCGGGCCTTGCGGCGCGGCCTTCCCGCAACGATCGCAACCCGAGCCGGTAATTATTCCTCGCCTTTTAATTATTTATCTCCCCCCCCCATCCTCCGGCTCAGCGGACGCAGAGCGCGGTGAGACGCGCCCGCCCTGGGGTCGAGCCCCCCCCCTTGCCCCTCTCGCCGCCGGGTTTCGGGTGATCCCACGGCCTTAAATACCCGCAGTGGCTGCGGAACCGTCTGCGAGGCCGCGCCGGGCTGCGAGGCACCGGGAGCGGGCGGCGGCGCGTCCGGAGCCGCTACCCCCCGTTCTCGGAGCCTCTCCCGCGGCGGCACGTCGGGGGGCCGGGGGGCTCCGGGAGGATGCGGCTCTGCCCCGGCCCCCTCCGCCGTGCCGTTCCCCGGGCCGTGCGGCCGCCCCGCTGCCCGCAGAGCTCCTCCGGAGCCCGGAGCGGCGGAGCCGGCCCGCGGCTCGCCCCGACGGCGGTGCGGCAGCGCGGAGCCCCGGGGCGGGGACCGGCTCCGGCCCCGCCGCTCCGGCCGCTCTCCCCGCCGGCGCCCCGCTCCTCGCAGCCGCCGTATCTTTTAACAGTTGAATTGACTGCAGTTTTTGTCAGTTAATTAGGTTTAATTTACATAATTAGTACAGTATAAAGAGTATTGGGGATAATCAGGAGGTACGTCTCGCTTACTGTGTAAACACGGATTCGGAATTAAAAATCAGATGTAATTAAGGCGTGTGCGCGCGGCTTTTAATTGTAATGAATTTCTAATTAACGCTCAACGATCGCCGCACGCGAGAGCCGGGACGTTTGCGGGCTCCGCCGCCGCCCCGGGGGCCCCCCCGGGGGCCGCCGAGCGGGCCGGGGTGCGCGGCCGCGGAAGGGGCGCGGAGGAGCCGCGGACGGCGGAGAGGCGACGGGCAGGGCGGTGCGCCCCGACGGGACACCCCCCACACACACACCCACCCCCCCCCCTCGGGCCGGTGCCGCTGGCAGGCGAGGCCGGCGGATAATTTAGGTTAAAACTTAGGAAGCCGTGTCACGGGTGTATAAATAAATAATCACGCGGGGACGGCGGCGAAAGGCCCCTCTCTCCTGGAGGGCTGTGCCGAGATTGCCACATAAATCACGGCGGTCTAATTCAGTGGAAGTTTAATAAACGCCTCCTATTGGAAATGAATGTTCCCCATTTAACAGTTGTATCAGCACCATATAAAACCATGACCCCAATAAATTTAATTTTAGAGGCCGATCAATCCGGGCTTCTCTCTATCGATCCGCAGCGGCTCTGTGCCTTTACAGCCTCTTCCGCGGCCCTTCCCGGGGAGGCGGGGGGGGGGGAGGGGGGAGAAGGAGCGTTTCGATTAGACTCTTTATTAGGAAAAGATTGCTCCGAGAGGCCTGAAAATTAAACGGTGACATTTTAATTACTGGACATTGACAAAGGGAGCGGGCAGGCTCTCTGCAGGCCGGGCACACTCCGCCTGACCCGGCGCGCTGAGCACCCGCGGAGGGCGGGGGGGAAGGATCGGGACCCCCGGGGAGGTGGCGGGGGCCTCTCGGTGCGCCCCGGGGCCCTTCCCAAGTGCCCGGGCTGTGCGTGCGTGCCCCCACCCCAGTACGCTCCCGCTGTGCTCTCCCACCATTCACCCCTCCCTCTGTGCACCCCGGCTCTCCCATCGTGTCTCCCCCTTCTGTGCACTCCACCAATCCTCCTGTGCCCCCCCCAGTGCACCCATGGTCCCCCAACACCTGCCCTGGCCCTCCCCAATGTGTACCCCTTGACACACCTCAGGTCCTCCACTGTCCAGCCTCCTCCCAGCTGCTGCCACCTCCTTGTCCCCTGTCTCCTGACACCCCCCCACCCCCCCCACCCCCAATGGCAGTGCTGCCCCTCACCTTTCTGGCCGCCCAAGCCCTCCCCGCACCATCCCTGCTGGCTCTAAATCTGCCTAATTTCCCTCTGCCGGAGCGGCTGTGGAGGAACGCAACCTACAGGATCGATGGACACGACTTTATTGATTAGGTTAAACCAGCGCCTTCCCGGCGATGGAGCGGGATGAGCCGAGGGCAGCAATTAACGCTGCCTTCGCCCTGCCAGGCCGTGCCGGGGGCAGCCGGGCACCGCAGCCCTCCAGGATGGAGCTGCACTCACCCGCGCGCGGGGCCTGTCTCGGCCGCAGAGAAGTTTTCCTCCTCCTGCCCGTAAAAGCCCCAGACATCCATTTGCCATTAAACGTCTCCCGGCCTGACCGGCTACTTATAAACCTTGAACTTTCGCTGCAGGACTCGGTGGCGAGAGCAGCCGCAGCGGGGTAACCGGCGAAGCGGCAGCTGCTCCAGTAGCCGGTGAGGCTCAATCCATAAATCCTGTCCTTAGAGCACACTTGTGGTTTATGGCCGTTCTCTGCACCGAAGGTAAAGCAGCCCCGGGTCAGCGCGGCTCCTCGGCAGCCGCACCGCAGCGCTCCCGCTGCAGCTCCCCGCAGGGAAAGGCACAGACCTCTGAGCTTTTCTTTCCTTAAAGCACAACCTCCTTTTTATTCAACGTGACCAAAAGATTTAGAGGGTGTTTTTTTTTTTTTTTTTGAATTTTTTTCCCCCTATTAGGCTTTCCCAGGCCAGGCCAGGCAGCCTGATGGTGCAATACTGGTGAGCTGGGAGAGCAGGACGAGGCCAGCAATTTCAGGGAACGGTCCCCCCATCCCTCCAGATTTGTGCCCCACGGTGCCTGTGAGCACCCCCCCCACCCCCCAGCCTGGGGGGTCCCCTGGGGAAGGCTGAAGACAAGTGATCCTAAAATAACCGCGATAGCTCAGAACCTCACCATCGGGCAGCGGTGCTCCCTCTCCTCGCTGGAGAGCCCCTCTGCTCCCAGGGGCCTGGCTCACACCTCAGGGACATCGTGGCCACCGAGCTGTAGCATCTGGGGCTCCGTCTGGCTCCTGCCCAGGTCTGCACAGGGCAGGGCGCAGCCGCAGGACAGCAGCGGGGCAGGGACCAGGCTGTGTGGGGCAGGATTCACCCACAAATAACCTCACACGGGTGAAGAGGGTCTCCTGAGCACCCTCCAGAGAAGTTGAGAGGCTACAGCTGGGTCTCCTGCAGCTCTCACAGAGCTGGGATCACCTGTGATGTGTTTAACTCAGCCCCGTGGGTGCATCCAGGCCTGCGTGGCCCAGCTCCCGGCAGCCGAGTGAGGACGGGTCTGTGGGGGGGGTGTTGTTGGGTCTCTGACGTGTTTGTCTCTGCCGGCTGCACGTCTTCACGGGAGCGGGAGGAAGAGCCTCTGCACAAAGATGCTTTGTCCCCAGGAGGCTGAGCAGCTCTTGCTTCCCCCTCCTCTTCCTCACCGGCTGAGGCTGCAGGCTGCCTCGGGGGGGGGTCCCACATGCATCTTCTGTGGGACTGGATGGTGGTGGCCCCCCTGGGCTGTCCCGCCTGGAGGCAGCGCTGGGCAGACGTAGGTCAGTCGGAGCCAGAAAGCCAAGCCAGGAGCTGTGTGCCTGCCCTGGTGGCATCGCCCCCTCCCACCCCCCGCAGCCAAAGTCCCTCTGTCACCAAACAGTGGTCTCTGCCGTGGGCTCCCAGTGATTTTTCTCCCTGTAGGACTAGGGATTTTTATTTTTTTTTTTTTCCTGCAAAGACCCAAATTCCCAGGTTTTGCTTCAGACGTTGCACCATAGAGATGCGAGGGCGGTCCTTGCAGTCCATCCCTTTCCCGTTGGTACCTCCAGGTGAACTTTTCCCTGCGGGACCACAAAGCTCCGCGAGGCGGGAAAAATGCATACACCACTCCCAGAGTCAGCCCTCGGCTTTGCTTATGCTCTCAGATGTCAAAGGGATCAAACGAAGCTCCCAAGACCTGTTCCCAGTGATTGCTCCGTTATTAACGTCACCCCGTCGCTGGCCGCCGCCTGTCCCTGCTCGACGGACGCGAAGCCCAGGGAGAGGGACGGGTCAGGGACCCCTCGAAGCCACAGCCCAGTGCAATTCCCTGTTTCTGGTTTCTTTGCCACACGTACAGGTGCGGCCAGACACACACACACACACACACGCACACACACAGAGCTTTTCAGGCTGTTGTTCAGAAAACAAAGACTGACACTTTGCCTTTGGAAAGCTGACAGCAGGATGTGTTTGGCCACGGGACACAAGAAACCAAATATTTTCTAATTCTGTGCTGCGTTTAAAGGCAAACCACCCCAGGCTCATCTCACAGGAGGAGCTTCGCCTGGCAAGGGTCACAGGCAGGGAAAAAAAAACCAACCTGAAAATACTGGAAGTTTTGGCACAGATGGGACACACCCAGGTTTTCCCAGAGCCTGTGAGCTCCCGCACGCACATCCCCGCGGGAGACAGCGTCTATCGGGACCACCACGACTGGGGTTACAGGGAGAAGTGACAGAGACTGGTGTGGGGCTGCAGGTGGAGTCCCTAAATGAGGCGGTGGGACGAGGAGTGGGGCTGGGGGAGATGGGGGGTGTGTGTGTGTGTGTGATCACTCAGCGCATCTATAGCATCAACTGCCGAGTTACTGTGTATGTTATGACCCCCCCTCTACGATGTCTTCTGAGCAGGACTCAGCCGTAGGGTATAATATTGCTGCATTTTCTGCAAGGCGAGAAATGCCTTGATTCAGACCCCAAAAAGTGGTGGCAGGAGGAGTTTTGGGGCCGGGGTGACGCTACACGCAAGGCTGGAGGCAGAGCCCGGGGCCGGGCTCGCAGCGGCACGTTTCACGTGTCCTGGTGATCTCAAAGTCACCTCTGCGTGCACCGAGGCAGGATTTCCTTGGCTTCAACGCAGCACTGCAGCCCCCGCTTTGTCATGCTGCACCCCCCGGGGACCCCTGCAGCTGGGCTTGGGGGGGACCCTGCACTGCATCAGGGTGCCCCACGCCAGGCTCACCCCGGCTCCCGGATGGCACAGATTGGGGGGGGGGGGGCACACACTTGTGCAGGGAGAGGAGCCCGGTCTGGGTGCAAACTGGCCAGGGAGCTGCTTGCCGTGGGTGGGGGCACCCAGTGGAGCTAAATCTGCCCAGATCCTGCCCCAATTTTATTGCCTTCCCCCCACTTCTGGTTACTTTTGCCCCTTGGTGCTGATGGGTGGTGGTGAGAGCTGGGCTGGACTGCTTGAATTTGGCTTTGTGGGCACCAGGGATTTGCAGACGTGGGTGCAAAGTGGGGCTGGGATGTGGGTTGGACGGGGAGGGCAAGGTGCTGTGCCGGGGGGGACCCCAGTAGCCCCCAGGCAGCAAGGCAGACTGGTCTGTGGGGTCCCAGACCTCCCCTGGGGACACACCATCCTGAGACACCATGTCCAGGGCAGGAGGTGGCAGTTCAGAGAGCTCAACCTCGCTGCTGCCCGACCCTCGGGGTGGCACCAAGGCTGGCCGTGCTCACGAGGAGCCCGGTTTTCCCCATTCAGCCCTAATCCCCCCCAAAACGGCGCTAACCCAGCGCTGGGAGGGGAGCGGGGCAGAAGCAGTGCCACCAGCAGATCCCCAAGGACTTGTCCTCCTCCCTCCACCAAATTCAAGGACTTGGGGAAGGAAAGATGACAGAGGCCCCAAACCTCCCCCATGATCGGGGGATTGATTAAGTGTACTGATGAAGACAGCAAGGTTCAGACACGTGCCAGTGAGTTATAACACTGTCAGCCCCTCAGCCAGGAGATTTTTCATGTTCCCATCGGCTGGCATCCCGCATGGATTTTCAGGGCGACGTCTTCCCCTCCCGACCTCCCTGCCAGGGAAAGCGAGAGGAAAAGCCTTGGTTTTTACTGACTTTTTTAACTAAATCCAAGGGAGAGACTTTTTATCCGGAGAAAGCTAATGCAAACTGTTAGAGACAAATAAATGGAAGAGCTGCCTACAGTCTGGTTGGCTCACAGGGAAGAAATTTGTCTCACTTTAGAAAAAGGACCCGAAGGTACGGGGGCCGTTGACTCATTCATTGTACTGTTATCTGCCAGGGAGGTTGTGACATCAGAGCAATTAAGACAAACTTTAGTCTATAAGTTGGTGCCTGCAACCTCTATACTTCAAAAGAAGACAAACGATCCCTCCAAGGAAGGAAACAAAGTCTTTTCCAGGCTGCTTCCAGAGTAACGTTTAGGATTTGCGGTGGTTCAGGAGGAATTTTTCACCGAATTGGGCTGGTGTTGTTTTTTTTTTTTTAAGCTGCCAGGATATAATAAACTACCTGAGCTCTTTTTTTTTTTTTTTTTTTTTTTTTAGCAAAAGTTTATTTCGAATGCAAAAACAAGCGAACAAAAGCCCCCAACTTCCTCCCCCACCCAAGTCACGCACCCCAGCTCAGCCTTTCACAGTTCTCCTCTCTTCTGTGGGTTTGTGGTTTTTTTTTAATAAGCATCTTAACACAAGGACTGATTAAATCTGTGTCAGTCTGCTGCGGAAACACTCCCGGGAATCGCGGGGGTAACAAATCCACAGCACAGACATTGCAACCGTCGTTTCTTCCTTTACGGTAACAGCAAACCTGGGAGCCTTCGCTTGGCCCGGCTGCACCCATCGTGCAGCGACTCCGACGTGAGAAAATAAGCGACCGAGGCCGAGCTGAGAAAGGCGAGATGCTTCCCAGCGAAGCCACGAATTGCTGTGGCAAGAAGTAAACGCCTGCAGCCTGTTCCCTGGCCACGAGGGACAGCGGCACAGCCACGGCCCCCTGCGCAGGGTCCCACAAGCTCCTGGGATGCTGCGCAAGCCCCTGCCGTCCTTTAGTGGGACAAACCCCGTGCCGTGGCCCTCGGCTTCCTCGACGGCAGGGGCAGAACCTCACGCCGCTGCTGTCGGCAAACTCCGGTGCCCGGGGCCACCCTCCCTTTGCAGCCAGAGGCTGACAGCCCGTCTTGGCCGTGCGGGGCTCGGGGCCACCGGCTCCGGCCGACGCTCGCCCAGCCTCATCCCTTCTCCATTTAGGGGAGCCTTGTCCTCTTTCACCTCATTTTTTCCCACCTCAATAAAACCCTTCTGTATTTAGGGAAGAGCCCGCAGTGCCTGAGCACAGATGCTCTTCGCACACCCCCGTGTGTCGTGTTCTCTCCTGCTTGGTCCTCCCAGCAAACCCCAGTCTCAGCAGCAGGCTCTGCCCATCATTTCATACCTTTTTTTCACTCCGGAAGGGCAATCCCTCAACCTCCTCGCAGGATGGGCCAGTCCAGACACTTCTCTTCCTGCTTGTTTGCTTTCGTTTTAACATTTAAAACCAGCGTTTTGTGGATGTCTGCACTCACAGAGAGCCAACAACTCTCTACGAAATCCTCCGAACACTCAGCGTGTCATTCGTACAATAGCAAAAGACCAACAGTTAAAAAATACTCTGGAGCCAGGAAATATACAATACATTCAGTAACAAAAAAATATAGGTATAAAATACTTGCTTTAAGGCCGTGTACAGTTTAACTGAAGATAATCTGAGGACATTAATTTGCTCAGCAACAAAAGAAACCTGGGAAGGAAATTCCTTAATGTGGTGGTGAGGGAAAGGCGGCAACGAAGATCCTGCAAGGTTTTGTTGATGCTTCTAGAAAATATTTTTAGTAAAATACGATCCAGAGGGGCTGAGAGTGGGAAGCGTGGGGCCGGTGCTGCTGGTCCAGGAGGAGCTGCGGTCGTGCTGTGGGCCGGTCCCCAGCTCACTGCGGTCCTTGGGCCGATCGCCGCTCCTCCAGCATCCTGCACACCCACATGGACACCACCTCGGCGTTCCCGTCGTTGTACTGCACGATGAAGGGGTGGCCCTGCAAAGCGGGACAGGCAGAGTTAGCCAAGATACACACAGCCCTTGCAGGGAAAACCCCAAAAGGTTTGTTTTTTTAAATTTTTTTTTTTTTTTTTTAAGTACATTGGAATATCCTGTGGTTACAGTCATAAAAACGCAATAAACCAGTGACTCACGGCAGCGAACTTTCTCTTGGACCCGTATTATCCACATACACTGTTTGTACAGAGAAGGGAGGGCTGGGGGAACTCAGACTCTTTACTGAGGCCTCAGCCTCACACTCCTTGAAAATACTGATTTATTTTTTTTTTTAACGTTCCATTAGTTTATTGTGTTTTGAACCAGCTCCTTTCTAGGTCTGCCTGGCCGCATGCTCAGCTTCTAAATGATGTTTTGGTAAAACGATATTTTAAAGGTCTGCGATCTGTTAATTTTAAAGTTTCTCTCTTTAACAGCCCCCTTTGTGCACCTTTTTTCGCATCTATTAACCTAATACTCTCCTTCGGCGAAAGGAAAGCGTTAAGGGCAGTCTGTTACAGCCTGAACTCCTCCGAGTGTGGGGCACACGGAAACCCACAGCTCTACGAACGACACGTCCACTTATATTTGTGTCCTTGACTTTTCTGGATGGAAACCTTACGCCTTACCCCCGTGTACAGGAATCGACCGTTCTTCAAATGACCTAGGAAAATGCCAATATCCCTGCAAGTGTTAAATTCCTTTCGTTGCTTGGTCACTGAGCTCCGTGCCTGAAGATGCAGCAGGACCCGGTGCCAGGCTCTGCAGCGCTCACAGCATCCATACGGAGAGGCAGTTGTTCACACACGTACATGCTAGTACCTGTCATTTGGAGCCATCAGTCGATACAGAAATGAAAATACCACCTAAGTATAACTGCAGCAGGTCTTCACGAGAAGATACTGTTGGAATTAAGTACGATGAAAAGAGAGATAACTATAAAATACTCTTGGTCATGAATTACATGGCTACTGCAGGCACTGGAAGGCTGTGTCTTAGATACCTCGGAAAATCAGAACAGCATCTCAGGATGAAACAAAAATATGGCCTGCAATTTGAGCAGCCAGCTTAGGCAGCTCATGTCTCAATCTGGCCACATTCCTAGAGATGGGAACATGCCATCTTCAGATGAATCTCAAATGAAGTATAAAAATCCACAGGAAACCGAGTACCGCAATTACATAAATGACTGAAAGAAAGCAATCGCCAGGAGAAACCATCACGGATGATGAAAACCTCTACTCCAAATCACTCCAAAGCAGCTCGGTTTTTGCAACACTAAACTTCATAGCTCTTGTGAACAACGCCTGGAAGGAGTGGGAGCAGATCCGCTGGGGAGCCCTTGGGGAGGGTGACGTACACGTGGGAACAATCGCACAGCAATCGGCCCACGGAGAGTGAGCACGGGTTTGACGTGGGACACGGGCAGCCTGGATGTCAGCTGGGTTAGGACGGCACCGAGCGGAACAATGAAGCAGCACCGGGCTAAATAGAGGACAATAAATCCTCCCAGCATCAGCTCGGTGCAATAAAACACTCTGCGGGGCCAGGGCCAGCAAACACAGGAGCAAGAGGAATAAAATATGCCATTATCTATAAGAATTACAGAGGAAGCGTGAGATGGTGTTGCTTCAACTCTTTGGGATGGCCGGAATCTCAGCTAGAAACTTTTAGGGAGAAGTCTGAGATGCAGAGAGCTCTTCTTCAGCTCTTACTGGGACCAGCTCAGTTGCTTTCCCAGTTAACCTGGCAGAGGAAAGATGGAAGGAACACTCTGGTGGAGTGACTTAGTTGAGCAAGAGGTCCACCACCTGGAGAACACGACACACAGACTACGCCATGAAGAGCTACAAACTTCTCAAGTGTTTTATTTCACCACAGTGGCTTCAGGTGCTCGGAAAGCTGCCTGGGCGTGAGGTTTCTGCAGCCCGGTCCCCAGCCAGCCACAACCCCAGGACTCGGCAGAACAGCCAAAAGCAAAGCCAGTTCAAAGAACCCGCTTTCCTCTCAGATTTGTCAGCGCTTCTCACCAGGCTCAGGCCACGAGCCCTTAATTTTATCTCCAGGCCTTTGAAATTGTGGGCAGCTGCTGCCTGCCATTGCAATCGACCTTTCTGAGTTTGCTCTTCGTAACTGCTAGAGAAATAAGATGTTTTCCCCCCAATATTCAATTTTTTTTAAGTAAATTGCTTCCTTTCAGCCACTCTTAGCTGTAGACAGCAACTTTAAATTTGTCAGAGCGCCCTGAATTTCCCATCCAGGCAGACGTGTGTGTGCTTACACTTCATCGTCGCTTGGAAAACGGTCCACCAAGGACGAAGAACATCTTCAGAGGTACCAGAGTCCATTCGAGAGCTTTGAGGACAGTGGCCGAGAGTTCAACTCTACCAAGAGGAGATGGGTGATCTTAAAACGATGCATTTAAGTACACAGATGCGGCACTGAGCATACGGACAATGTCTTTTTTCTTCCAACACCTGGCTACTAAAAATCTTTAGGTCTTGAATGTCTAACACCAGGAACAACACTAAAGAAAGACAGCACCCTCTTTTATTTTTATCTCCTACTCCAGACATCCCATGTATGTTTGGGTTTCACCGTTTTACTAAATAAATTCAATCTGAAATCTTCCTGGTTTTACCTGATTCCTACCTATGAAAACAATTCAGGAGAGGGCACGTTCGGGAGCCCAGAGGTCCTGGAGTTTATCCCCAAGCTGCCACATACTTTCCAACATGACCTTCACAAAGCTGCTTAATCTCTTTCAGCCTCACGAGTAAAAAGGGAATAAATGATGCCGCTCTCTCACAAGAATCAGTGCGAGCCTGTTTTGCCCAGCACTTCAGTATTTTTGGGTGCAAAAGGTGCAAGAGTAACGTAAATGCTTATTATAAACCAAGATAGCCCAGAAGTAGCTGTTTTGCCTCTTAAACAAAACAACGGTCAAGGACAATAGTGAGAACTGGGGAAAAACAATCAAGAGCCCCCAGACAAGGAGAAGCAGATGCATTGGGGCAATTAAAACACAGCTATTAAAGCCAGTCCGCTTCTGCCATGAATCTCCTTTACGATGGAGAGACTCCCCGCAGAGGAAGACATCTCACACCCAGTATATCCTTGCATTTAAGCTACTCACGACACGCAAAGGGAAATTGCAGGCTATGGAAGGTTGGAAACGTCAGCCAGCCGTGCTGCTCACCCTATTTACTTTGTTTTGTGAGGTTATTCCACTGAAGCCTGGGGTTTTACACATACACTTTTCTCTCTAGGAATAAGTTTAACTTGAAACTACGCTTTAGATTTCCCGTGTTCTTAGACTATACTGCTCTAGTGAGGATTTTTCTAAGGCTGAAGGGATGTTTTTACTAGAAGCTGGTTTTCAGAATCTGGTGGTTGGGGTTTTTTTTTGGTTTTGTTTGTTTGTTTTTGAACAGGGAATGGGAGAGCAGAGATTTCCGCCAAAGCTAAAACTACAGCGTCAGTGGGACCTGTCTTTGCAAACCTTGGTGGACAGCCCGTGGCATGTTCAGGTCAGGCACCAAAAGCCTGGAGGTGACAAGTGGCCCGAGGACGTACAATGTCCATGGATGGCCTGCGCTCAAAACTGCTAAAGGAGAAATGCAGCTGCACCCTCCAGGTCTGGTGCATGCCCTGGGCTGCAAGATGGGGCTGGGATACACTGTCACCTCAAGAAAGAATAAAAAAAACCCCAAGTCACAACAGCTTGGACACTATTAATAAATTTTGGTCACTGAGCATCTCAGCCATAAGTAAACACCGACACCTATGTCCACTGTGAACTGGCAAATAAGGGTCTGATATTAAACCTTCCTTAGGCAAATCACTGTAATGGAGACCATTCATGCCCTACCAGTGATGGTTCAGCCAACATCTGAGTCTCAGTAACATGCCAGGGCTCACAACACTGATCGGTGTCATCAGGGAGGGAAGCGTGACCCCAAGGAAAGAGATCATAGAATCATAGAATGTTTTGGGTTGGAAGAGACCTTAAAGCCCCCCCAGTGCCACCCCCTGCCCTGGGCAGGGACACCTCCCACCAGACCAGGTTGCTCCAAGCCCCCTCCAACCTGGCCTTGAACCCCTCCAGGGATGGGGCAGTCACAGCTTCTCTGGGCAACCTGGGCCAGGCTCTCACCACCCTCACAGCAAAGAAGTTCTTCCTAATATCTAGTCTAAATCTCCCCTCTTTCAGTTTAAAGCCATTACCCTTCGTTCTATTGCTCCACTCCCTGATCAACAGTCCTTCCCCATCTCTGCTGTAGGCCCCCTTTAGGGATGCTCATAAGAAGAGCCCAAAGGTATCACGGGACATCCCCACCACAGAGCTGATCCCATTCCCACGCGCTTCATGTTCGCTTAGAATCATAGAATCATCCAGGTTGGAAGAGACCCTTGGGATCATCGACTCCAACCATCTACCCTACACTACAAAGTTCTTCCCTATATCATATCCCCCAACACCACATCTAAACATCTCTTAAACACATCCAGGGATGGTGACTCAACCCCCTCCCTGGGCAGCCCGTTCCAATGCCCAACCACTCTTTCTGTGAAAAATTCTTTCCTAATGTTCAGTCTAAACCTACCCTGCTGGAGCTTGAAGCCATTCCCTCTTGTTCTGTCATTAATTACCTGTGTGAAGAGACCAGCACCAACCTCTCTACAGTGTCCTTTCAAGTAGTTGTAGAGAGTGATGAGGTCTCCCCTCAGCCTCCTCTGCCTCATACTAAACAGTCCCAGCTCCTTCAACCGCTCTTCATAGGATTTGTTTTCCAAAAGCCTTCCACACACACTCACTACAAAGCAGTAACCGCCTCCTTGCCAATTCTTAAATACTCAGCCTTCAAAGCATCCGGCAATCAGTATATCCAGCAGACAACACATTGAGAAGCCACCACCCAACCACTGCCCACGCCTGCCTTCCCCCTTCCCACGGCTCAGCAGGACACGGGGAGATTTCTGCAGGCAAGGGGAAGCGGCCACCGGCCAGCGAGCAGCAGCTCGGAGCCGAAAAGGTCAGGCAGGACGGGGCCAGGGACAGCCCCAGAGTGAGTGTCAGCCAGCCTAATTTCGTGTGTCAACTCCGAAAATTAGATAAACAATGACAAACCAGGCTTTTTAAATGAACTTGTCTCATCTCGTTCTCTTGATAAAGGGTACATTTCTCAAGTTGCAGTGTCCCACCAGACGGGTTAACTCTTTCAAAGGGGAGAGCCTGGCAGAGGGTGATGTAAATGATTTAAATATCTGACATGAAATTAAAAGGGCAGCGGCCCCCTGAACACACAGCCCTGGTAATTCGAACTCATTGCTCACAAACCATCAATCATTTAGCCCAGTCAATTAAATTGCCATTATTCAAGGGTAAAAGTTCCATAATTTTACCTATCCTTAAAATTCAGCAATTTGCTTTTCGTGGCCTTCTCCTCTGGTCTGAGGAGTCTTCGTTTCCGATAATAACACACCAGAAGCTTATTGTAACAGACTCTACCTCACGTTCCTGGCAGGTCTGCAGACGCACGGGTTTTTTCCAGCACCCGTGAGTTTTTTCCACCGCAAGCAGCTCTGCTCCGGATCTGCTCGCCGGCACAGCTGGTAGGAGTGAAGGTGAACCATCCAGGGGAGACAAAGCTTCCCCTGGGACACAGCCTCAAACCTGGGCTACCTGAATCCTTTCAGCTATTTATTTACACTGCCTTTCATACACAAGCCCCGGGAAAACCAGAGCTTCACAAGAATCTGTCCCATAAATACGTTCCTCTGCCGCTGACTATAAAACGCTTGTGTTTGGATAGCACCAAGGAGGTTTAGCCCAACGCTGAGACTCCTAAACACTGCCAGAGGACAGGCAGACAATAAATAACATCCCTTAAGCAACGCTTCTGTGATTTCAGAGGACTTTCTGGGAACAAAACAAGTGAGTGTTTATTGTGAGACTGGCTCCAAGGGTCCATGAAATAGGCAGCTACTGGCCTTAGCCAGGATGGTGACAAAGTACATTCCCAACATGAAATACTGGTCAGTCACCAATTTCCCTGTAAATCTGCAAAAATGACAGGGCGGAGTTTCCCGGGGCAGAGGACATGAGAGGGACAGGGAAGACACGGACACGAGCCTTAATCCCAAATGGCGCTCAATGATATTGCTATTTTTTTGACAGTGCATCCAGATCTAACCCGCATCATCATCTTATCTTACCTTTTGTAAGCAGTGAGAGGTTAATTGGGGAGGGCTGAACAACCTTCTCTCTGAGCAATCCTGGAAGATATCCCAGGGTCGGTGCTTGGTCACTGCCTTGCCCTGGTAGAAAGTGCCCAGGGGCACCAGAGCCGCACCACCGCAGGAGGACATCACAGTTAAGGGCAGGAAACCTGGGAACACCATCCCGCGTCCCCTCAATCCAAAGGGGTGGCTGTGGCCTGAGCAGCAGATTGCACAGGGTGCCAGGCTGGGGGGGCTGCGCTTACTGCCAGGATCACGTCCAGGTGCCACCACCTCGGCATTGTCATAGAAATGACAATAAAAGACCTCACACTTATGCAAGGTACGGTAGGAAATAAGCAGCATTGCTGTTGGTTGCAACAGTGCCATCCTTTTAATGTTCTCTTTTATAGGAATCCTCCCAGCCCGTGCAGCTAAAGGACTGTGCTCCATTTATTACAAAGAAGCATGGACAAATTATCCATTTCATTTAAAAATCTGAATGCAGCATAACAAAAAACATAATAAAAAGAGATCCCAACTGTTGCAGGCACAGACTATCAAGACGATGGCAGTGCCCTTAGACAGCATTTCAAATACAGTTTATTAGCGTGTGATATGAAAAGGGTATTTTTATTGCATGATATAATGCAATGGGACCTTGGGCGCTCTGCAGAAGGACCTTGCACTCAGAAGTGTAATGAACCCATAGTCCAAAAAACATTATACTGTACATTAACCTATCATTAATGGCACATTAGGGCTAGGGGCATTGCACGCTTGCTGGTCAGGGCTCCATCAGGACAGTATGGAGGAAACCACAGTCTTCACAGGCTTAAAACAAATAGAGAAAATAAATATTACTGATGGCTACAGGCTGCTTTAAGGGAAGCTCACTCTCAGCTTAACATGTAATTTTGATGCCTTTTTTTTTTTTTAAAGTGGGGAGGGAGAAGACAATGCAGCGGTTTATTAGCCAATATTAGAAATGGGACGTCACTGATTTGCAGCACTCAGTGTTCCCGTGGTGCATCAGATGCACCAACACGGAGCTTCTCCTGCACAAAACATGGCACCTCTAAGCACCAGGGCATCTTTTATGAATAAAATGAAAACCGGAAAGCTGCTCCCCTTCCCTGCCATTCCCCAACCCCTGATGACGTTGGTAAGGCTGCCCTGGCAGTAGGGGTTGAGACCTGGGAAGAGCGTCGTCTGAGCCAGCACTACAGTTATCACCCCAGCTAGTTTTCCCATCGCTACCGATGTGTCCATGCTATTTGCAGCTCTTGTAATTAACTGGGGGCAGGTACTTGAGGGGAAATTCTTGCCCAGTCACGTTTAACATGGAGAACACAAGTTGGACCTCCAAAATGACAAATGCAAAGCTCAGCTCTGGAGCTGCACTATCTTCCCAGGACACCTGGAGACCTGAAGTGCTCGAGTAAGCAAAACCAACCCGGACTGACCCCCTCTAGTGACCTCAGCGCACGTAAAACTTCATCACTCTACCACTGCCTCCAGTAGTGGAGGATTTTACATCTAGAGCTCCTGCCTCCAAGGACAAGCCAAACTAAATGCTGTTCTAATTATCTGTGCTAGCTATCCACAAGGCCGATTGCTGCTCCCACAGCCAGGAATAGCAGCGAGGAATCCTCAGGCCAATACTCTTATTGCCAACTCCCAAAACATCGTTAATTCACAGGCACAGAAGGTGTCAGAGCCCTCCTCGGGGGCTACTCCATGCTCCATCATTCACTTCTAAGGCCTGAGTGGGGTAAAAAATCTGAAGGCTTCAGACCACAGCACTGATCCACAGAGACACAGAATATACACATGGGCGAAAAGAGCTTGCAAGACAGTATTTAGGTGTGGTCTGGCTGTTGCATCTTGTTTTACTTTTGCAATTCTAGGACGTGTTTTGACCACGGGAGGTAACCCTTTAAAGGAAAGGGCGAGTGCCTGAAACAGCCGTGACTGGGAGGCTTAGCACATGTGTCAAGAAAGCATGTCCCCAGTGTCCCAAAGCGCCAGCAAGGTCACCCCTTGCTTTAATAGACACTCTCCTGCAGAAATGAAGCCTCCTTGTTTCTTCCACGCAGCACCTGCAGTGTTGAGACCGCGTATGTCACATCACAGCAAGTTCATCCGTAAAGCACCAGCTTTCCCTATGTACCTGCATGGCCGTGTTTGATCTGGGACCAAGCGTTTACTGGCCCAGTTCTCTCTCCCAGTTCCCATCCTCAGAATAGCAGCTATTGAGGGCAAGGACTGCCTCTCACCGTGCTTAGTGAGGAGCTCAGCATCCCCGAGAGCCTGTTCTCAGCTGGCTGACAGCAAAATCACCCATAGCAGGGGCCAAACACACAGGGCTTCAGCAGATCTGCAGGAGCCTGCAAAGCTGTGGGTGGCACCAGGTCTCCAAGAGCCAGAAGCGAAAAGTGCCCAGAAAGTAGTGTTTTCACAGAATTTCCCACCCCTGTGAGGACATCACCTGTAGCTTCTGCCAGCTCGGCGAGCAGAAAGGAGCGATTTGTCTAGAGAACGGTGGGGGCCACAAAGCTGCATCGATCGGCAGCGTTTTGCGGGTGGAGATGAAGAGGGACAAGAAACACATCCATGAGAAAAACCATTAGTCTCCGTGAAGTTTCTGCTCTTTCCTCATCCCTTATTCCGCAGAGCTCACGGCATGGCCCCCCCCCGATAAAGGGTGCCACGCAGCGTGGCGGGAAGCGGTGAGTTTTGTTTGTTGCACGGCCTCCCTCACATAGACTGTAATTAAAACGTTGATTACTAAACAGTTTAAATATATGACAGACAATGCAGTTAAAGCCTACAGTTAGGTCAATATGTGATTTAGATTTGCCATTTAAAAACTCTCATTTAAATTTTGCATACATTAATCACTACCATACTTCAATGTTCCGATATCCACCTGACTACACTATTAAAATAAAACTTGCTGCCCCAGGGAAATCCTACTTATTCTTAATTGTTTCGAGGCTTTGATGGGCTTTTAATCTAAGATTAATTTATGCAATTTTAAATAACTCTTCTTATGATTAATAAGCTTGAAAATTAAAAGGAGTCTAAAGCAATTATAATGAGCATTTGGTCATAACCTCATTAGGAGAAGGAGTGAAGGATACAGCTCTGGAATTCTTACAAGACTACAATTTAAGGTTACTTTCAGAGGAGTCAAACATAGTTCTTGAAATTGCAAAGGCAGATTAGCCTAGGTCAGTGCTAGAACTATGGCTATCCAGATTAGCACACTAATGATTTTATCCCTCTGATGATATTTAAGATAGTGAAAAGATGATACAAGATGTATCAAGCAAAGACAAATGGATAATGCTACTAAACGGTGAAGTCTTGGAGCTATATTTCTCATTCATACTTTTTTTTTGAGAAGGATTCCTTTTGGTGGTGGTTTGGGGTTTTTTTGGGGGTATTATTTATCTATTTTTAGATTAACTTTTACCAATGCACTTTTACTTTTTATATGATAAAGTTAATTGCAAGTGATTTTTGGCTGGTTCAGTAGTTTTGTTGAGGCACCGAAGTTCTGCTGCGATTTACAGAATTTGTCCTTAAATAACGGCAGTCCCCAAGCGTGATGGACGGACCAAGAGGAAGACAGCTTGACTTAAACCTGAAAACCTTAACCTGAGGAGGAACTGTCCACACATCACACCTGAATTTCCAGATCCTTCTATTATGATTAAAATCCTTTTTGCAACCATCTTCTGAAGCTTTGGACATTGGCCATAGCCAAACCATGTGCTGGTGGTCCTAAAAACAGTCCTCAGAGACCCCTTATGCACCTGACCGATGTGTCCAGGCTGGCCTGTCATCATCTGGCTCGGGGTCAAGAGGGAATTTTTTTTCAGGTCAGATTAGCAGGAATCAGTGCAGCTCCTCTGACTTCTGTAGCGTGGACGTGACCTCAAACAACCCGGTCCCCTCCTAGTGCAGGACCCCAGGTGCGTGGGTGTGTACGTGGATGGGTCTGATTTTCCCTGTTCTCTTTCTGTGGCATATACTAGTCTTGAATTTACTACAGAGTTTTGGTTTTGGCTGTGGCACAGAGGAGTCTATTTGCCCATCTGCAGATCATTCTTTCCCCAGCAGTTCTGCTTTTGATATTTGCTGTTAAGCCGATAACTGTACTTGGCACGGCTCTTGGTGCTTAGCTAACAAAAACCAGCTAATTCCCAGCAAAGGTATTTTTTTTTTTTGTGATGACTCTTAAAAAAAACTAAGGCAACCGAAGTATAATTGGAACGTGCTTTTTTGCAAGTGCCGCTGAGGTTAAGAAGAGCTGTAGAAGAGGAATAGAGAAGAGTGGCCCAAGGCTGACAGAGTATGTCAACATTAGCAAGCTGTCGACAGCAGAAGCAGATCTGCAGAGTGAAACGGTTGGTGCAGTGTTTGGGGGATGGAAGAGGTTTTCCTTTTGACCAGCTCCGGTCTGGTCTGCGGACGCAGCGCCCATTAGTAGCTGGAGCTCATTAGGTGTGTGCCTGGAGCATATCTTCTGGTTTGGTTTCATTTGAAATCGATTCAATTCATGAGCCCCGAGACCTGTCTGTGATGAGAATGAAAAGAGTGGTAAGGTCTGAAAGAGCAGGAGATTCACACCTGACCTGAACTCTAATGTTAATGTAGATGCACCTGCAGAAGTGTCTTCAGCTCATGCCTCACCCCAAGCACAGGATTGGTTCCGTTGACACCAAACAGAGCTACTCAGACATTAAAACCTTCAAACGGGGACTAAGTGTTCCCCTGGACTGGGGAAGATGGGTGGAGAAAACAGTGGTTTTCTCCGTGTTTTGAGAAACTGGTTTCTACTGACAGGAAAAAAAAAAAATAAAATCACCAAGCGGGAGTGAACTGAAACAATCTCCTGAACATTTTTCACCCAAACCTTGGAGTAGAAGAGAAGATGCTGTGTGCGTACACATGTGCGCGGACGCACACACACACACACGAAAATAACAACAATTAACAAAACCGAAACACCCCAGAAAATGATCTGGCTGGAAGCAAAAAAGAGAGAATGAAACAGCCTGCACATCGCTAGCGTTTCCCTGATGAAGTTTCTGCAAACGAACAAGTTGTTTGTAAAAGTACTCCGTAGGATCACATTGCATTACACGCCTGCACACCGGCTGCATCTAGCGCAAAGTAACATCCCCTTGTCTGCCGGGTTTAGTAAAGAGACTAAATAAAGCAAGTATTCAATGATCAAGCAGGAATATACTGTCAAATCACCCTGTCTCGGGAGCAGAAAAAGCACAGGTATGAAACGACGTCTGAATAACCGTGGAGAAAACACAGAGAAGGCGGCAAAATACATCACCACTAGTTGGCTTGGGAAAAAAATAAAAAAATAAAAAAAATTCCTTTGAATCTATCACAAGGTCACTGAACAAACGACCGAGGCCACGAAAACCATTTCCATTCTCAGACTTGTATTTTAATGCCACCGTTCCCTACCGGGAGCCTTTCCCCGGTGGAAACCCCGGCTCTCTCTCCAGCCGCGCAGGCAGACGCCGGCGGAGCCGTCCCCGATTTACACCAGTCGAGCGTTTTACCCCAGCGTCTCCCATTAAATCCAAACAGGCAGATGCACATTTATGGGACAATGAACTTTTCCACGGCTGCGGCTCGTCGTGCTTTGCTATTACGGCCTTAATAAACCTGCGCGTTCCCGTGCTGCGGCAGCTGCCGTGGGTGGGAGCGCGAGCAGCCGGCTCCGGAGGAGAGGCCGCAGCTTTAGGGGAAAAAAAAAAAATAATAAATAAATAAATAAAAAAAAAATCATGTTTAATTTAAAAATTAGAAACTGGAGCAGGCTGTGAGCACAGAGGTTGATTGAAACAAAATTTAAATTCCTGTCAAGCCCATTTAAACACAGGGGCCCTTCATAGACAATTAGCTGCTCCCTGTGAATGCCGAATAAACTCGGGCCTGGTCACTGTTAGAAGAGAGCAGACCTACTGTGAGGAGCTGGAAAAAAATTAACTAAAATCAGGCTGTATGAAATATTTAGCCTCCCAGTTTATCACAGGGGTTTGGAAGTGTAAACAAGACAAAAATCGATTCCTCGGTGCCCTCCAATCAATCCCCCAAAATGGTTAGGGCATCTGTTTCTGCTAAATTTTGTTTACTCTGGCAGATTTGCCTTAATTGCAGTTGTTTATCTCCCATTGTCCCCGGGGCCCTAATCTCCCGATTACTAATACTTAACACTCATTTCACATCTAAAGCTACTTCTAATCCTCAACAGGTTTCTGGGGCTCTTAAAATTATTGAAACGGAGGAGCCGGGAGATGCAACCTCTTTGTGAAAGGCACATTTTCTTATCTACTACCAGCTGGGTCCAATCATCACCAGGGATGGCTGCAACAAAGGTGCTAAAAGGCTCTTTCACAGGCACTGCTGCTCCGCTGGGGATTCAGCGGATAAAAAAGAGCTTTGATGGAAAAAAAAAAAAAAAAACCTACCAAAAAAAAAAAAAAACCCCGCCACAAAACCCTGAACAAGAGGGCTATAACAGTCCAGCCAAATAAAGTTACTGTCATAATCAAATGCTGTCAATCACAATGAAAATCCAATTAAAAATCTTTCAGTGCGGCCCCTCTTAAGTAGAAAAATGTCCCCTATTTATATGCGTTTTTGTCAACCGCACAAATTAGAAAGTAGTATTAATTGATTTTTTACTACTTCAGGCCCTGATCCTCCAGCTGAATTTCTGCGGATGCAAAAATCAACCGGCACAAATCTGATTAAGGGATTTGAGGCATAATGCACACAGGTCACTAAGAAGGCATATCTGTATCGCCTGCTTTATACTCTGCTTATTCATAGGCAATTATTACTCTTATTTAATACTGCAGGAGCGTCTTGAGGTGCTAATCAGGATACAGACCCACAAAGTAGCTGGGACTACACAAATGCCAGCAATTTTAATCCATGCAGGGCGTTGGAAGCAATTTAAAACTCCAGTTTTATCATAAATATTGTACGTAGATTTCAACAGTCGCCTGTTAGAGCAAATTCCTTGACGAATTTGGAAAGAACAGGAAGGACAATATTCTGGGAATTAAAGATACAGCTCTTACTTTGGAACTGTTAACAGACGTTTTTTGGATTTATTTTAAATAAATATGTAGGGAAGACAGCTGACATAAGAATACCAATATGACAAATGTATCACAATTGAAAGATTTGCAATTCTGCTACCAAAATGAGTGAGATGTAAATATTTGTCTCTGTGTCTGGAGAACTACAGAACAACCAGAAGTGCCAAATGAAACATTTGCTCAAATTAAATGGCAAAGCCCAGGAGACTCAAGTAACCAAAAATATTAACTGTATCACTCTAAGCTGTTGCCAATTTGTTTTTGTCCAATTTCCTTAGATTTTCAATACTTCTTCGAGCCAACTCAAGTTATTTCTTTTCACATTTCACTGGGAAGTGCTAGTATATCGTGCAGCTTTAGGGCGTGATAGAAAGTCAGATATTTGCGTTTTCTGTAAAAAGTCAGTGGTGGGGTGAGCAATGGGACGGCAGAAGACAGGGAATGAAGAGAACACCTTAAAACTCTGGTGCTCACAAGTTAACCTTGTCACAATCTTAGTCTTCTGTAATTGCTGGATTTAGTGACACTGATATAATATATTTCTCCATTTTGATAGCTGATTTCTCAAGCGACAAAGCAGAGCAAATCCCACCCCTAAGGACAGAGACGGCTTTTTTTTTTTTTAAAGAGAAAGGGGAAAGATCCATAACCCACCTTTCCACATTTCAGCCGAACCGGAAACAAGTTGAGCAACGCAGCCACCTGAAAGATTAACTTTTTTTTTTCTCCAACTCCTGAGCTACCCTCACCAAGAAAGATGATGAACACAGGAACATGCCGAGCCCTAGTGTGAAATGCCAGCATCGATTAAGTCAATATAAATTTTGACACTGCCTCCAATGTACCCAGGATTTGATCCAGAACTCCTTGTCCACTGTATGTCTGAATTGATAGATTGCAGATACAGACTAATATTTATCATATTTAACAACAGCTAAAATACTTGGCTCTGTACTTTTTTCCTTGGGAAATCAGAGCGTCCTCTCCTTCACATCTGGCACGTGTTTTGGTGTCTGTCAGAATTCCTGCTTGTCATGGGGTGAATAACTGGGATCATTGTGACAGAGGAGAGTCTAAATGTTTGCAAACAAAGCTATCCATCACAGGTCCAAGCACGGACAATTTTACACTGGACAAATCATCACTGATCGGAGATCTTGCACTGGCTCAGGAAAAAAAACAAACCCAATGCTTGTAAGTAGCCAAAGAGGGAAAAAAATCTTGGCTCACTGGGATCCAGCAATGATGCATAAACAGCTAGACAGATGCAGACAGAAAACATTCATCTGTAAAGCCGTCTTCAAATGATTTACAGGGTGCGTTCATGAAAAGCAAAGTGCAGGCGGTCCTCTGGTCTTTCTCAAAAGCTAACACCATCGAAAAACCCAACCTGTGCAGCAATCTCGGCTCCTCAGTCAGTGATGCCACTGCTAGAGTGCAAAGCCAAATTACCTGCTGGGGGAAATCCCTTTTGTTGACAAATGTAAGTGGTGGTATTTTATTGGCTTTATTCTGAAGGTTTATATGAAAATCCAGGTAGGATTATACTGATCCTCCACTTGTTTGTTTAAACCATAAAAGTATTTCCTAAAAGGTATAAAAAAAATGGTTTAACACAACCAGCTGCAAACAAGTTTAGCTCTACCTGGTAAGAAGTGCTACTGTCCAGACCCTCTGCAATATAGCTACTGAAAATACCGCTGCTTAAAAGCATTTTTCATCTCCTGTACTGGAGGAACAGCCACCCAGAACCCATTTTTGAAAGTCTGTGATATCTTGACACATATCTTAACACATTTAAATATACAAACACATGATCTATCTGAAAAAAAATGCCCACCGTAGCCAATGAGATCAGTGTGGCTGGTCTGAACGCCACTCCTGAAATGGAGGGAGGGATTGCTGAAGGCACAGGAATGGGAAATTTCAAAATTGCACTAGGCATTAAAATAAAAAAAAAAAATTAAAAAAAAATCATGTTTTCTAGCAGGTCAGAGGTTTTGACACAGATGATGTACAATTTATCGTACAATCTTCTAAATTAATAAAACACCAACATAAAATGTGTCAGTAATTTAAATTAAAAAAAAAAGGAGAAAAGCTAGGAGTTCTGCCTAGAATTTGGAGACTGGAACAAAAATTATTAGATCTGCGCAAAAGTAATCAAGTGCAGAAGGTGACTATATCCTTGGCCAAAAGCTTTGCCTCTCCCTGCTCAATATTTTCCCTGAGAAATCCAAGCAGCGTCTTAAAAACTGTACTTTTATGCCTCCATGGAAATACTGCTACACGCTTGACTTTTGGTATTTCAAATATAATTTCTTTAAGTAAATCGCTTTTGTTTAAAGAGCCGTTATGTAGCATGGTAGAGTTCAACGCTGTACTAACAAACAAACTCCACAAAAGACTGCAACAATTCTGCTGGCTTTCTGAAAAGTGCATACAATCTGCAAAATAAAAGGCCAAGCTTCCAGCTTAAGAAGAGATTTTAAACAATTACCAAAGCAGGATAGTGATATCATAAAGGCAATTTCTGCGCTAGCTTGTTTTCTGAAACTCTCTTTGCCTCTGAACAGCTAGAACAGATAATAACTATTAGTAAATCAAACTCCTGCAATATCCAGCTGTGTCTCACACATTTACATACAGATAGAATGGGTATATGTTTTTAATATGTATGCGATACGTACTTTTACCACAGCTGAAGTGCATGCTACAAAGGAGGAGGAGAATGGGAATGGAATCAGCATGAGATAATAAAGTGGCCTAGATAAAGTATTAGCCAGCGATTGATCTCAAACAGGGGATGTTGCTTCTCTCTGACCTGATTACTTACTATGCATAGATTCCATTAAATAGAGCTTAGAATGGAAAGCTGCTGAAAAAATACCGTAAATACAGTCAGATCTACAGCTTCCTGAGCCGAACCAGCCCGTGGATGCCCACCCACAGACGCGGCACAAGCAGGAGCTGAAACCTTACCCGTATCACCACATCGCAACTGCTAAATATACACGTATGTTTGCATTTCCCCGGGAGCCAGGCTTGTGACGCCAAACTCCACGCTTCAAATGAAAGCAGGAAGTTCACGGGAGAAAAAAAAAAAAAAAAAATTAATCTTCATACAGAAGACTTGTTAGGATGGGAGAGAAGAGAGACAGAGGAATACGCTAAGATGTTGTGCAGGCTTCTCTGGCGCTGAAAGAGGAGCACGTTCAATTTAATCAACTCTATGCCTTTCTCTTCTGAAGAGGGAACAAACCAGAGACAAAAGAGCAGACACCGTAAGCACAAGGTTCAGAACGTCCACCAGTCAATTATAAAGATCGGTCCTTTGCCAGGATGGACAATTTTCCCATTACTTGGTGAAATTACTTTTTTTTTCACTTCTGTGGCAAAAGTCAGTTAATCTGGAATACTTTGAAACAATTAAATCATTGGTTATTATTATGACAGAGAAACTGATGTTGTATCTTGTTTTGCAGATGGACATAGGGAAGAAAGGCCATAGCGACCGAGTGTAAATACAGGAACCTGAATTACAGCAGCTGTTATGGAAATTCGGTGTTCGCTTGCACGAGAATATCTATGGTACTAGAAAGCCTGACTTTATACAGGAATTTCATAAAGCCTTGGCTTTGGCCCTATTTTCTGTCAAAATGTGCACAGTGACTTTTATAAAAAAGGGCTTCCTGACATGATAGACAGGGTAAATCCATCCCTGATGTAACCCCCTGACTTCCCCGGAGTTGCCAATCCCGCACTCCAGGTATTGTTAGTCGACTCTTAAAATGCATTTAACAATTCACCGATTATCAGGAGAGTAGAAAAAGATTGATGTTCTGCTCCCTTCATTTTGCTTTCAGTCTTTAATTATACTAAATTGGTTACCAAATAGTGGCTTCCAGTACGGTTAATGTCCATCGGGGAGAAAGCCTGCACTCCACTGTTTTCTCTGAAGCCAACGATGATTACGTGTCACACCTTTCATCCTCGCTAGTGCACTTCTTCTAAATAAGAAATAAACCCCAAAACAACGCAATGAAGAAGGTGAAACCCTGCCCTCGTTTAAATCAACGATAAACTGACCTTGACGAGTCCAGGATCTCACTGATGGAATCCGCATCCCTCTGCCCACTCTGGTATTTAACACAGAGATACCCATCAGAATTACAACAGGGGTTTCATAAAGGGATGACTTGGAGTCAGGAAGGATATTTGGGTGAGCAATTCCAGAATTCAGGAGGATATTTAACAGCTTTTGCTTTGGTCTTGCTTTCCAAAAAAAGTATGGTAGTTTATATACACATATGTCTGTGCATGTACAGATATACTGTGTGGCTACAGACATATTATGTGTGTGAGCATATATATGCTAATGTATGTATGTATAATGAGCTTTATAAATAAAGTGCTCCTGGACTAGACTGGGTAAGTGCAAGAACGCAAAGAAAAGCACGGGGTGCTCTGAGCCCATCGGGCTGGAGGAGGGAATTCGGGGCAGGTTGGGAGGGTCAGCCACGTTGCAGGCAAGGACGGGGTCACTTCTCTATTTCCGCAGCTGCCTGCCTCACGCTTTAGTACTTGTTGCAAGTTCATTTATAATTGAATAGAAAGTAACATGAGGAGGAGGAAAAAATGCATTAAACAAAAGATTTTGTTTAAAAAGTAAGGCGGCTTTTTTTTTTTTTTTTTTAATTTATTTCCTGAGCTGCGATAATTTTTAGATTATTTTACAAAATACCTCCTTAAAAGGGGACTAGCACACTCCAGGGCATGTAGTTGTAAAGATAAATCTGTGCACTTCCCTGGTACTGCAGGCACTCACCCTTTGGCCTCATTTTTATGACTCTACACCCTGGAGTGGTGTTATTGCTTACAAACATACATATATACTTACGGGGGTACGTGCGATCTGCAGATGTTTTATTTATAAGTGGCAGGCCTATTGCATCACTGAAACACGCATTTACAAACAGATATAGGTTTTATGAAACCCTATTCTGTTGTTTTAATAGCTAAGCTATCCAGCCATAGCATAATAGTGCACAAGGTAAATGTGTCTACATCTCTAGAACCTGTTCCAAGTTTTCTCAGATGTGACTAACTGCAAGAATTTTCCAACCATCAAAAGTTAATAAAAAAGACAAAATAAGGCAGTGTGAGCTTTTCGTAGGAGACACACACACCACCACAAAGCGGAGGGGCTCTGATAAACTTTAAGGCCTCATTTTACCAAGGTATTTAAGCAGGTGCCTAACTTCAGATGTAGATCTATTGAAGTTAATATCCTTAAAATGAGATTCACAGTAAAATACTTTACTAACCAGGATCAAAATTGAGACTAGTCTGGATTGTGAGATATCTGCCCCAGGGCATCTTCAGAGATTAGCCTTTAACTAGAGAATAGCTGCAATAGAAACACTTGTTTTTTCTATTCCCGGTTCGCAGCATGTAAACAAGAAACAAAATGATGCCAACGTGTCCGTAGTTTGTTATAATCTGCTAAAATTATTCCTAGATATTTAATGCATGGAAAATAAATTATGATGATTTTACATAAACCTCCAAGTTTCAGGAAACATAGCATACGAATAAAAGTAATGAAACATTTAAAAAAATCGAAGATATATGATGTGAGTCAGAGGGGACTACAACTCTTATCTATTATGTAAGTTACTGTAAATATTTGTAATAATTGTTTGATATAGTATTTTTCTACTGCCTAAAACCAGTCAAAACTGCACTCTGCACTAAATGCAGAGCCACAAGGGACCAGCCTGAGAGCAGATACCCTGTTATTGCCTTACTGAAAAAATGACAATTGCAAGCAGAAGCAGCGGTCTCTGAGCTCAGATTCCACCACTGAGAGCCCTTCTAGGGACAGACCAAAGCCACGTATTACCTCAATCTTCTGCAGCCAATCTAATTTCATTTTATATGAATATAAGTGAAAACAGTAGCTCCTGCATTTCATTAAAAATACACTATTTTGACCATATCCTCCTTTTTCAATCTTCAGATTTTGAAAGGTTAAGACTGGCAAATGATGACAAAGAGTGACCTACATTAAGCTGTAATCCCTGGACATACAAACTGGAAAAAAAAAAGTGTATTAAGCATCAAAATGGTTTTGATTGAAACTTGATAGTGGCTGTAAAAGTTCTGTATTAACTCCCCAAATCCCAAGTGAAGCTTTGGCCACGATGAAGGTAACAGCAAAATACCCATTAACTTCAGGGGAACCGTAATTACACCTTTGGTTTGTGCGCTCTGTGTAAATATCCAATTGCTGCACGAGCCAGAAAGAGCTTAGATTTGAATTTGTACATACTGAAAAATGCATTAAAAAAAACGGATATGCTTCTATATACATGAATAAAAAGTACTCACAGACAAATACATACTGAGGGGCTCTGAAGTTCCACTTACCATTAAATCTTCAGGTGCTGGTCTTTCCTTTGGTTGCTTTTTCATGCTACGTGTCATAAAACAAAATGGTCATATATAAACAACTGCTCGTTTATTCTATTTGCTTAAATATTGAAGATATCCTCTTTTAACACAGAGTAAAGAATTTCTATGTATTTCTTAACTTTATCATGTGCCGATGGAAGACAGGGTTCCAACAGTGGCCAAAATGTTAATTAATTTCTTCCCTCCCATCCCTCCCTTATGGGATGTAGTGGTCTACACTGTTTGCAACCATGAAAGTACCTAAATATAAAACCATCGAAAACCAGCCAGCTCAGAAGGCACAGTAAGTTAATTCTCATTTTGCTAAGCATTATTCCATAGCTCCACACAAAGTTATTTCACAAACAGGTGGGAAATTTAACTCCAACGCTAAGCAGCTTCAGGAGAACGCACAATACCCTGGGGTTTCTACCTTAATTTTTTCACATTTATTTCCATTACACTGCAGGGTGATAGTTCATTACGCAGCATTAACCTGTTTATAAGATCATGTTTCTCATCCAAATAGTCCTAGTTTTCCCTGCAACAGGTGCAATTAGCGATTGAGGGCTGTGCGGAGCTGCATGAGGGAACACAATAACATGGCACAGAGGTGACCATCAGGAGCTGCCTACTGACTAATTGGATTACATCCAAACCGCCCCTGTTTATAGCGTAGTTGGCATAAAGTCATAAAGTCTGATACGCCCGTTCACTTGACATCTCTAATACTCGTTAGGAATCGATCGCTTAAATAGTATCTAGTTTCTTCTTATTTGCTTCTTTTATTAAACAGCAACGCCTCCCACTGAAAAGCACGGCCGATATAACACTATATCTAAAATACCAGATGATCTGCGCTGTAAATCGGAGGTGTTAACGATACGATTCACCTGCCCTACAAATAAAGACAAGCGCCCCCCCCCCCCAAATAACAGGGGCACTGGCGAGCCACGCGGGCTGCCTGACGAGTAGGTGGGGAGCGGTTCAAATCTGACAGTCCAAAGGAGCTGCGTCCCCAGGGAAAACAAGGCTATTAGCCACCATCAGTTATGCTTCGGTTTGACATCTGTGGAAATTTTAACACAGGTTATCCCTCCCCTCTGCCTCAATGAGAATTATTTTTTTAAAAACCGGTCCGTCATCAATTTTTTTGCAGGGGTAAAAAGCATCGGCCTCCACGCACACCGGTTACCGCGCTGCGGAACCCTCCAAATGGCGCGGCTCTTTGTAAACTGAAACTATTGAAAACGGAGGCCTATGTTACACAAACTTTAATTATTTAGTTACTTTAATTAACCGATAATCAGACTGCTTTTCGTGTCTGTATTGTTACATGCTCTGTCAGTCCCGAGAGGTACTTTCTCCTATGTTAGGTATCCAAAATTCAATTTTATTCGATGACTTTTGCCGCAGCGGCCCCAGCACCCAGCAGAGACCCTGATGGTGCTGCGGAGCCCGACCCACAGACCCGTGTGGGGCTGGGGTGTTCCAGCCCCTTCTTTTGGCTGAGGAGGTGTCCCTGATGCAGGAATCCCTCTCGGCACACAGGGAGATGGTGGCTCCATCTGACTTAGCACAGCTGAGCAGCCAGCCCTGGGAGTGCACGTTCGCTTCTCTCTCAAACACATCATTTCTGTACAAATTTCAAGCTTGTTTCTTCTGCCGTACATAAATGACTGCCCTTTTTTTGGGGGGGAGGGGAGAAGAATGAGACAGTTAAAAAAATATTCTACCTTTATTTTGTTTCTTTAGGATAGCTTACCCTCAAGATTTTTATTCTCTAGCCACTCAAGAACTGTCTTCTTTATTCTACAAATTCCTCCTCTCCCCAATTCTCCTTTAATTTAAAAGGTTTCCAATGAACTATTCAGTTTTAAGGAAAGAAAATATACCCAGTGGTGTGGTTCAAAATACGACTCTCAGTAAAAATTACTTACTGAAAAGCCAATGAATTAATCAAGGCTGCTTGTCCTTCTAAACGTTGAGGCAATTTTATAAGTAATATTTTAAAAAGCTCTGAATAATGATATTATACACATGAGTCTTTGTGGCCTCTTTACCCCCCCCCCAGATGAATTCTTAGGGGTCTCAGAGCACGAGACTGCACCCACATTCAGCGCAGGTTTATTAAAACCAGGAAAAACCCTTGTAAGTACTTTTACGACCCTTTGTGTAAATAACGTTTACATAATTTAAACAGTTTGCTTAGCTTTGCTGCCCCATCTGCCCAAGGCCCCCAAGTCCCTCTTCTCTCAGAAAGGATGCAAGGAAAGCCATAAGGTCTCGCCGAGCTGCCGAGTTAATGGCATGTATCATTTACATTGAGGGCATGGCATGTTTGCAAACTGAGCTTACCATTGAGTGATGAAGTGTACAAATGGCTCAGAGAACTCCCCGGCTGGAAGGACGGGCGATTCCTGGGATTGGATTGAAACAAGAAGCAGAGTCAGAAGGGGAGAAGATAAATTTTTTTTTTTTTAGAGGGAGAGTAATATAACAGCAGCAACAACAACAAGAAAAAAAAAAAAAAAAAAAGGAAGCCACAAAGCCCCCTTTTCACACGGAGAATTTGAGGGAGAAAGGTACAAATTCTTCTGAGAATGTGTTATAAAACACTGAATTTCAACTAATGAGTATTACACAATGGGTAAAAACATGTGGAAAGACACTGAGGGGAGGTGAAAAAAGGACAATGATAGCCACAGGGTAAAAAGGAAGGTAGGGAAAGTGTAAATGAGAAATTAATGATTATTTAAGTAACACACAAATGGTCTTGTAATTAACAAAGAGCTGTGAAATTATTCTTGTGTTGACCTTTGTTTCTTTCACTGCATTTGCTATTTATTTACACTCATGTTTATTTACACTTATTCATTTTAGAGGCTGTCCTCATATGCTGTCTGTTGGAGATTTAAAAGGCAAAAGAATTTTTAAGAGGGAAAAAAGCAGGATTTACCAGTCCAGTGGATGAAAATAACCACCCAGTATTTATGAAAGAAAAGGAAAAAAAAAATAAATTAAGAGCACAAGAAAAAAACCCAAACCCAACAAACAGGGAACAAACAACATCACCATTTGCAAAGAAGGGCTTTACGAATTTAGGAGTTTTTCCAAGAATGACAGAGAGCTCCACTGTGTTTATAGTGTAACAGCTCAGGATGTAATGAAATTACACTGCAGAGTACTTTAACAGTGTCATCTCATTAGACCTACAGTTGGAACAAGAGAGCCACATAAAACAGGCAGCTGCAAATGACTCCATTCTCATCTATTCTCATTTGCTATTAAAAATACCTTTCGGCGGCTTTTTTCCTCCCTGACATCCCTACACAAAGTACCCTGCAAAGTATGATACATGCACCTATTTAAATTAACAAAGGAATGACTTATTTTAATCTCACTGTGCTTTGGAGTGCTTTGGCCATTTGGATGAGCAATATATCATTACATACAACCTTCCAGCGCTGCAGGCAAGAAACTCAGAGCGTGCAGCATTTGGTGGGAGCCAAACAATTTCTCTAGCACACAACTGTGTCAAATGCATGCATGTATTCATTATTGAGAATGCGAGGAAATAGCTTTGATGTAGTGGAAAAAAGAAGATGATAAAAGCACCTCTGCAATGTGTGTGCCATTATCAATGGTGGCAGATAGACCCAACTGCAGAGCCTCCTATGTGATTAGTAAATATACATATAATTGCTGCGGCCAATTATCAGAAAAATGAGATCGGTAATTACAAGACAGAAAATTAACTAGAACTCTTATTAAGGCTTTGTTTCCAATTCAAACAATTGGAAACTGCTGGAAAATACAATTAAATCAAAAGTAACTGAAGAGTAAAAGGAGAAGCCAAAATTGCTTTACGATTTTCAAAGACTTCTATTAAATACAAGGAGTGTTTGATATAACATGCCAAATTCTCTTTGAACTTAGACCGGGTGAGGGAGAGGTTATTGTTTCTAAACTTATAAATGACATCAATATAGGAAGGTTTCCACTGGAGACTGGAAGGAACATGAGGAAATAAGCAGCGCAATTAAACATCCTCTACATCAAACAACTGCGCATGAAAATTATTCATATTAATACAAAGAATGCAGGGCAAAACGTCAGGCTCACTCGTACGGCGTGGAGCCCGGCAGGTTTTGCCTCTCCCCATGATTTTCTCTGGTCCAGCAGAGCCTTCCTGGGCTTCCTCCCGCAGCGGCCAACGCTGCCTTCCCAGGTGGGACAGACTCCAAGCAGAGCAGGTAGGAAATACTCTGGGCATATATTATTACAGATCATTTTGAAAACTACAGGGCGAAGCTATTGGAGCCCATTCCCCAAGGAACTGGCTCTACCTCTGCTGTTTATTTTAAGGAAAATGGAAGTGAGGAGCTTCATGCAATCACCCCTGTAATGGGGCTGCTGGGTGGGATCAGTTCATGCTGGGGGGCAGGACGGGAATATGGCACTTCACGCTAATTTGGTAGGTGATAACTTCTGCTGTCACAAAGAGATGGCAGACCCTTAAGAGAGTGAAACTTCATCATGAGAGAGGAGGAGAAGCTGATGAAACGCTCTGAAGCCACCAGCATTTCACTGTGGGTATCCCCAAGGTTCATGCAGGCAAGGGAAGAAGTTGCTCCAACATACGTATCCATGCCTTGACCATGCAGCTCCTGAACTGCGGCACAGCCAGGAGACAAGGTGCTCCTGCATAAACATGCAAGAAAATTTTACCTGGATGAAAGTAAATGTTCAATGCTACTTTTTTTTTTGGCACATTTTCCTGTACAATGCAGGTAATTTCATCCCCATCCAGGCCCACTCTCTTCTGCCACAGACCTGTCAGTCATGGCCATGCCTTGGTCGGTTTGACCTCGGGAGCTCAGGAAGAGATTGTGTGGGTGGGTGGAGATGAACCCCAACTGGATCTCCGTATGAAAACCAGATGCTTTAATACAGTCTTCCCGAGGATTTTAGACTGGGCACCCCACAAATTTACTGACTCTTTGCCTGACACATTGCAAGCCTTTTGGGAGAGTGCATCAATCTCAAGAAAACACTCGCCAGGAAATGTGTTACGTTTATGAGTTATGAGATCTACCCCAGAGAAACCAATGACTGAAATATATCAATTTCTGATATTATTCAATGCAAGACCATTTGAGTAGTAGAAAGGTGAGAGTATTTTGTAGTTAGAGCTGTGCTGCTGTAACTTGAGCAATCACCATGTTGTATAAAAGCAAAAGTTCCCAAAAGTTCCCAAACTACACAAAATAAATACATCCTCTTTTGTATCCTGAAGTTCCCTGGACTTTGGCTGGGACTCAAAGGGATGGGAAAATGAGGAAATAAAGCAAACCTACACGTGTCTCTACCAAGGTCACATTCAATGTAGCCATAGGGAATGGCCCAGCTGCACTCTGGTGGCCTGCCTTTTTTCACCCACCTGCATGCTGAAATCATACTATAGAAGCAATATAAAAGTAGAAAACCAAGATTTTAAAGGAGCGAGGAATAGGTATATTCCTTTAAGCTAGAAAATGGTTCTTTCATTTTCATTAAATATCTTTTAACCAGTATCACAAAAACCCATGTATTGGGGATGCTGCTAAAATGACAATAAAGACACAAAGAGTTGTAAGGGTCAAGGTACCATTGGCCTCTTGCATCCCCAGCAGCTGATTCCCAAGACGGGCTATTTCCCTAAGCATCCAAGCAACGTTTCTGTAACCGGGATCTGCTGCGGGAGAAGACAAGATCAGCCTCTGGTTTCTCAAAACCAGCTGAACTGTGCACAAACAGTGAGAACGGGGAAGGGCAAGAGGAAAAAAAAGTTTGAGTGATGCCTTCGCCTTGTGAATAATGAACAGTTCAAGAAGGTCAACCCATTACAACTGAAACCGTTTAATTATTAATTATGCACAATCTATGAGCAAAAGGACAAGTTCAGAATGTTTAATGTGTGGTAACTCCAACTGGACCCTCTCTTGGCATTTTGTTATTAGCACTTGTCAGCAAGGTGCTCAGGCATAAAGAAAAAAGCACAGCAGCAGAAAATCTGAGCTAGCAGGAGGAGGGAGGGCTTTAAACTTCAAACACTGCTCCTAATATTTAATTTATAGAGTGCCACGGCTCTGGTATAAACCGTATTGACTTCCACGGAGTTAGGGGAAGTCACATTTATCTAAATGAAGACCTGAGAACGAGAACACTGAGACAATCCCTTCAAAAGCACTCTCTTTTGAAGGGAGTGATAACATTACTATCTGTATTTTCTTTTTTTTTTTTTTTTTTTTTCACAGGTCTGAACAAAGGAGGAGTGTGAACCACCTAATAGTGCGTCCAGAAGTCAACCAACCCTTTGGAACCTATGCAATAAGAGCTTGAATTACAGGTCCAACCATTGTCCTCACTTAATTCTCAAACCTCTTATTCGAAATGTCTCCTGAGCTGTTTGATCTCACTAAGCAGAGCAGTAGCAGAGATGCTACTAAGGCTCAGGAAATACATAATGGTCCAGCAATACCACAAATAAATACGGATAAGGCACCTTTCCCCTTTGTGTCCAGCCTGGAGGTTTACCTGGACAAGCCCAAGACAGAAATTCAACAGATAGAGCTCTGAGTCGCTTATTTTGTTTGGAAACACTCTTATGTCACTGAAATTTGGGAGTAGTTCTTGCCTGGCAATATACACCAAACACATCTCATGCTTTACACACCTTTGGAGGTCTTACTTCAACAGACAATCTCTTGAGAGTGAAATATTTTCTCAAAGTGACTGAAAGTCAGAGATTTATCACATCCTTTCTGAAGAAGGAGAAAGCCCATGATCTCCCTGTAACAGGAAAATCAGCAACTACAGCTTTCTACCTAAAACCTTTATGAAGGTGATGGCAAAGCCCCCAGCTTTGTGTTAAGATCAAACTTGTGTTCCTCCTACCTCCTCCTTCGGGGGCCAGCCTGCTGGGCAGCCACGGTGCCGAACGATGGCAGCCTGTCACCGAGATATCCCCAGAAGAAAGCGCAGGTTTGAAGATGAGCTCAGCTCCACTTCATGGGCAACAGAGGTTGGTATTCCCAACCTCACTCAGTGCAAACAGATTTTACCCCCCCTCTTCTCATCTGCTAACTCCCTCCCTTCTCTGTGAAGGGTTAAATTTCCCCATTCCCCACAGCTCCCACTATTTTGCAGCACTCTCTCCTCAGTGCGATACTTGTGCAGAAGGAAATGCCATGGTCCTATGGCTCCATGGCCACAGGAGGGAAGTTAGCAGAACCCAGCAAACCAAACTTCAGCTCCTCTCTCCTCTGGGTTTCCCCAGCACACCCCGTCTTTGAAATTATCATCTCCTCTGGGCAGATACTCCTATTCTGCAGCTCGTCCACTGATGCTGAAACGGCAGTATTTAATAAATAATGTGTGTGCTTTACAAAGCACTTCTGGTTTATCACTTCAGCCTAAAAAGATCTCTAGGATTAAAGAATTTTTACGCACTCCAGCTTCTCTTTTACTAAAGCTTTCAAAGAATACGCATATTTTTATACAGTAGCTACATTTTACTTTGTGGCCAAATAGTGGTTTTTTTTTTTTTTCAGATGAACTTAAGTTTTAGATGCACCACAAAGTGCAATTACATGTAATAAATGCACTGCAGTTACCGAGCTGTTCCAACGAGACCAATATTGCACAGGTTCAGATTTACTCCTACAAGGACAACTTTCTTTTACAGCATTCCTTAAAAAAAACCCCAAAACCAAAAAACAACAACAAAAAAAATCCATTTCTACTTTCTAGCCAATCTACTTCAAAAGCCTTGCACAAACCTAATGGCAGGTGATTTCCTACAAGTAACAAGTTTGCAGAAGACGGCGATGTCTAGAGGTGGCTCAGAGGCCCAGACTTGAAAGCATTTCTGGATTGTCCCCGTTATACTCCCACCCTCAGCAGGAAGGTGAAAGATGATTACATCTCTGCACCAGGTCGCTTCTTGCTCTTTTCTTCGTAGCAGATGCCAAATGTGACAAATTATACGCAGGGGCATTTTGGTGTGAAGTTTCGTCTGCTGGGATTGGAGTGTCAGCAGTAAACTCATTTATTTCCCGATCTCCAGCTGGATGGGAACCAAGGTCGAAAGGCCAGTGTTTTATCCACCAAAACACTCAGCCTACCTTTAACACCTCACATCACGTGAGGACCAGCTATTCTTTCCGCAGCACTACCTGCTCCCCAAGTTCTTGAAAATATCACGTATGTGTAACCTACATTCCTCTCGAAGGCATGGAGATGTTCCTGGTTAAATTAGGCAGTAGATATTTGGGGCTATTCGGTTGTTACTTTTGCAGCATTTGCTACTACAGAATATTTTTTTCAGAGCCCAGAAGAGGGAAGGAAAGAAGAAGAAGAGTGTAATTAACATCAGGAATAATCTAGAGTGTAGGACATGACATTTTCTACTTCTCACCAAGCTTTGTAGTTGTTAGTGGGGCTCTCTAAAGGGCCTTGCCGGTAAGCGTACAGGTAGCTGGAAAACAGGTTAATCCTTTAACCGTAACTGTAATTGCTTTCTCTCTAAAACAAACATAAGAATTTTTTCATCTCATTGCCGGTCTCTTGTCGATCATAAGCCAGCAGAGCACAGCAGTGTTTTGGGTAGACACACACACATACGCACATTTCAAATAGCTAAGGCACAGCAGCATGAAACGTAGCCTCTACCTGTTTGCACCGAAGGGACTCAAGTGAAAAACTAAAACCATTTATTGTTCCCTTTCTCCTCTGTACACTCCCAATGCATTTTTATTGCTTTTTCATAAAACACTGCTGCAAATAATCAAGCATGACCATTGACATCCACAAGATTGAGTTTTAGGAACCATTAAATGAGCTTGCCCTCTTGGGAAGGTTCTTGCTCAGGTTGGTCTAAAGGTAATTATTCAGCAATTCCTACCTGTGGTTTTACCTTGTTCCTATATAAGTGTCTCAATCTCATACACTAGTAAGGTCACAGTTTCTGTCTCAATAAAAGTATAACCTAAAACAACTTATTCACATGACAAATGATGGTGGGTTTGTGTACACACGTGTGTATATCCTAACACTGGCTTTGCTTGCGTGGAAGTCTTCAAAACTCCAGACATTTTCAGGGTTAAATATAGCTGTTCATACATTTAAATCCATACCTGAGAATCTAAAGAGAAATTCCTAAAGCAAAAAAAAAAAAAAAAAAGAAAAAAAGGTCTTCTTTCATTCTGAGCCTTTGGACTTTTCTACTTCATTTACAGAAATAGCAAAATGTAGGATGGATGCATAAGGTTAAGAAATTCAGCACTCAAGAGGCAACGGTCTTCATCGTGTTATTTGATCAAGCTGAACATCCTGTGAATTTTTAAGGCTATGCCATAGCAACAAATAGTGGGATATATTTAAGCAAGTGAAAAAAAGGGAACAGAAACAACGTACAGGATACATGTATTAAGTGCAAATTATTTTTTCCATGGGAAAATTTGAAATTTTATTGAGACTGAAATGCTTCACAGCTCAGCATTAACACTGCACTAGCGTTAACTGATGCTGCTAAATGTTTCTAGAGTACGAATTTAAAAAGGAAAAAAAAAAGAGGTCTTTGATTTGTGGAGTTTGTGAAGTCCTTGAGCTAGATTAAACTGCAGTCTTGTGAGACCGAGTATCTCTGTGGGGGCACTTAACAGAAATGCTCAAGAAACTCATGGAAAGCTTCTCACTACTTACTCATCAAGCTATCAGAGTAAGGATTCATGAGTACAACTAATTAATTTTTCTTTTAAATTTCTGCATGACTCATCATAACAGGCAGGCTTTTCAATGCTGCCTCCTATTTGTAAAAATAGGATTTGCTCTTTGAAGTCCTTCATTCCTCAAGCTTCTAATGTAATTGGAATAATACAACAATTTAACTAAAACCGATGGACAAAAATGGAGTGCTTTTTTTCCCTAGTTCAATACAGTTTAAAAAAAAAGCCAAAACAAACACCTAAGTCCCTATTGCACTGAGACAAGCTACGGAAACTTTGAAACCAAAATTAATTTATTTCAGGTTATGAAGAAGAAAGGGTTAGAAACTAGAGCTGATGCTTAACTACAGAGCTTGTGACCACAACTGCTCCAAGTACAGCGAAACCCAGTTTACAGCCACCACCCAAGGGGCTGGCAATAATTGCCTTCCTAGAAGGAATACTCTAACTAAATAAAGGTCAAACAAAATAGCCCTGGAGAGTTTAAAGAAAATTTAAAGAAGTTGCTGAAGTCAGGAGGACTGCCTGTTGGATGCATTCCACAATGCAGGTCTTGTCTATCCAACCTTCTCCGGATGCAGAGCAGACAAAAACGGGATCGAAAGGATGGGATGGGAAGCTGACGTGCTGAAAAACTGAGAGCTGTCGGGGCTGGCCTTTTGGGATCTTCATACACAAGCTGCAATCACCCAGGTGCTTTACTAAACGCTGATCTGACTGGCAATCAGGAAAAGTGACATTTTTAGAAGGCTTTAGAAATACTGCGTCTGGAGTACAGCTGAAGAAGTAACTGTATGGTAATTTCCTACCTAATACATTCTGACAACAAGGTAGCAGGGAAATGAGTAACTACAGGTTGAAAGAATCTTGAAAATAATGCCACTTTTCAACCGGCTGTAAGGAATGCAAAAATAGCCTATGATCAGAGCTCTGATGTTCCTGAAAACCTAACCCCACACTTTGCTGCAGAGCCCAGTAACCCACCGCTTACACCAAACCGAAAATTTAGAGCACCCCTGTCTACCTTTTAAACTGAGAATTTTCTAATGCATTTAAAGGAAAACGCATAATTATAATCAAGGCTACGGTTCTCATAATCTCTATTTGGAAATGGAATTTGATTTATTGAGTAACTCCTGCAGACAGCAGCAAAGAGAAGACTTAACTGGACCATGTAAGTTGTCCAGGAGGTTGCTGGAGATACGGAGGCTGAGAAGGGAACAGATTTTTTTGTCAGCTAAAAAAAAGCAATCATGGGAGGCACTCCGAGACCGTGAGCAGCAAGGAAGGTTTTTAACTGATATTACTTGCAATCTTTAGGTTTCAGAGTCAACCCATTAAGTGCAATTGGGTGGCCTGCATTTCTCCAATGCAACATTAACGGTATTATTCTGGGGGTTTGTTGTTTGTATTTCAAAATTATCATCTGGAACACATTCCCATGACAAAATCTTTTATTTTGCCTTTTTTTTTTTTTGGGGTGTGGTTTTTTCTTGTTTGTTTGTTTTTTATTTTTTTTGTTTCTTTTTTTTAAAGGCACCCAGTGCTTTTGAAGCAGAATCCTGGTGCTGAGTAGGTCGCATTGCAAATTCTTCGGTTGCGTGATCATGAAACATGGGGCCACGTCTAGGACATCTTCCAAGCTGGGCAATGGCTCCTGCTTCCAGCACGACTCCGTTCTCCTTCCTGTCGGAGCCTTTCTGGAAAGACCGCACGCACAGCAAGCGACGTGTGTCCTTCCCAATAGGGATTCATCAGCACTGCTCACTGCGTTCCATACAACATTTCGGTGAGCTGGAGACAAACTAAGTTGAGCGCTAGAATATTAAATGACTCTCAGCTCTCAAATAACAGCAGCCTGCCTTTATTGCTGGCTGCGTCACAGGATGAACTACGTTAACGACTAGTCTATCCTCATCTCTGGACCAGAAGCAGGAGTCTTATCATGGTGGGAGATGCTGCTACGATTAGGACCGTTGCTTAAATGAGCGTGTCTTATTTGTAGCTGGATCAGATTTCACTATAAGTTACCACGTTAAAAAATAAAGGTCCTGGCAGGCATGTATCCTATTCACACAACGCTCCTCGCTAATTTTGCCATTAAAAAAAAATCCCAGAACCAATGCCATTAAAAGCCCAATAACATAATTTAACAAAAAACCCCAAAACCTCAGGCATAGTTTACCGTGATTTGAGAAGAACCGTGCCTGATTTTTTTTTTTGGTTAAATTATCCTGCTTCTCAAATCACTTATTCATCCTGCAGAATTTCTGCAAGTAAATTTAAAACCTAGAAAATGAACAGACAGACTTTTTAAACTGCCAAAGTGACCTGCAACATCTCGTATATTTCACTAAGACTTTAAAAACAGCTCCAGAAACCTCACTACTGCAGAACACCTAAAAACTCCCCTGGACAGTTTTTATTCCACAGTGCAGCACCTACAGAGCTTGAGAAAAGTCCAGGGTACCCAGGTAATACAGAAGCAACCTCTTAACTAGTTCAGTCATCAATAAATCCTACAAATTAAAGATAATTATGAATGAACAGAACATTAACTTTCTGATTCCAGCTGTCTTTTGGTGAAACATGGAACAGTTCTACAAAAACCCCATGACTGCCAATATAATAAGCAACTAATATAAAGAATCAAGGTCTTAACGTTACTTCCCTTTCATCGTTTTTAACAACTTCTAGGTTCTCCCTGTATCAAGCTCTGGAGTTTTTAGCCCGGCTCCAGGGGTAAAGGCTGGGGTAAACACGCTACCAGCAAAGACCCAATTTCAAGAAACGCTCACATCCACAGAGCTGTTTAATCCCAATTTTAGGAGCCAGAAGTCCAAAATATTCTGTGTCACATAAAAAGACATATTAAGGGACTTCAGGAAAAAAAGGCTCAGAGTTTTCAACTGCAACAACGTCAGCAAATTATTACTATGGCATGAAGCTACACAGGGACCGAAGATCCTTACGGCAGCTTGATTCCACCCTCACAGACCTATTCCTCCCGTATCCTATGACACTATGGCTCATCCAGAAGCCGTGCCATTGTGGGAGCGCTGCTGTGAGCTATCTGTTTGGAGCAAGAGGCGAGCTACAGATCGTCACTCTTTGCTGTTCTGATCCTCATTAAGGTCGGTGGGGAATTCTGCACCAGTATCTGGGGGTTCCTGGGGGGCTGGGCTGCGCAGCGCAGCTGCGGGAGAGGGGCTCTGCTCCTACCTCTTCTGAGTTTTAGGACCTCTTTACAGCCAAGGGGAAAATTTGACCCAAAATAATCAGTCTTACATCACTAAGCATTTCTAATCTTTAATACTCATGGTAGCAACAACAGCTGTACGGTACCAGACAGTAAAGAGACTTTCCCTCTCAAAAGGTCCTTGCATAGAAGGAAGAGTGAGTATAAGCCAAATAAGCAGGTCCCTCTGTTACTCCCCAAGAGACACATCTTACAGAAGACAAAGCGAGGAGGGGAAAAAAAAAAATAGTCACAAGTTAAACACATTTTGCTTTGAGGTCTCTGTACACAGGACAAGGCAGGAGGATCAAGTCAATGCTACCCATTAGCTAGAACAGAATAACCCTTAATATAAACGTCCTCCAAGACACTGTCGTGCCAAGAATTTGCACTTCCAGGTGTGGCAGCCACTATCTAAATGCTATATATCTTATTAAATGACCCTCTAACAATACACACGTACCGAGCAAATAACACTACAGAGCCAATCCATTCTCCTCTTCCCCCCAGGCTCTCAGCGTTATGGCACGCAACTTCCATTTAGACATCGAGTGTGTTGCAAAACAAAGCGAGTTGCACTTAAAGAACTTTCAGCTGAGCTATTCTCTGTAACCTGACATCTTAACGTGCCCACGAGCACAGTGCTCCCTGAACCACCAGCTCGGGAAAATGATGGCTCCGTGGCACACTGCAGAACATAAAATAAGTTAAAACAAGTAAATACCAAAACGCTGCTGTTAAAGCTAGCTTGGTACTCAGATGTTCACAGACCCCACAAAGTTCCTCAGTTAAAGTTTTTCCGAGAAGACTGGAGCAATTCTAATCTTGAGGAAAAGATGTGAAAGCTGCAAGAAGCTCTACTATAACATGCAAGTCTTTAGGGCTCTGTTTTAGAATACTGAGTTCAGATATAGGCAC